>NC_087164.1:4314922-4329922 GCF_035594125.1 Scylla paramamosain | reverse complement strand
GTGCATCGTGGTGACTGGAGTAAACACGCTGCATTATCTGTTATCTGGGTGTTAAAGAATTAACAAACAATTATTAAACCAATTACTGGTCGTTCCAGTAACGGATATTTTATTTTATTTTTTTGTCATCAACACCAAAAACCTTTCGTTTGACTGGATCCTTGACAAATACTTAACCTTTACATATCGAATTCGAAGGAGCAAAGAAAGTCATCACGTGCGGGGAAATGAACGGATGTCACCTTTATCTCCCGCCCTCCACACACACACACATACACACATACGTCACAAAACCTTTCCCGGAAGTGAGGACCAGCAGGACACGAACTTTGTGAGTGCGGGGTTGCGTGCCGCCCAAGATAAGTTACCGTGTCCTGTACAGACACCAATGTTTACTTCCAAAGGTACACCACTATTGACTGAGATGAGATGCAAGCATTATTTTCCTGGCCGCCTCCACAATCAGTGTACAGCGTTGCTCCATCACCGGGACATCGCCACACTGCAGCTCCCTACTTCCGGGAATGGACATTTTATGACACTGTTGATCTAAACATACAATGACTCGACGTTATGAATATTACGATGCAATCATACAAACGACTATTACTATAAAATACATGCTGTGTGCAGAATATTTCCTACAAGATTCGGTTCAGTCCGGGTTTTTTTTTTTTTTATGTAAGAGGGAGACGCTGGCCAAGGACAAAAAAAAAGGAAGAAAAAAAGAGGGGGCTGGTTCCCACTTTAAGACATGAATTTTTTTGATTGCATAATTTAACTTGGCGCTACTTAAGTGGAAAGCACACAGTTGCTGAAGAAAAGTAATAAAAAATGCACGAAAGGATAAAAATACAGATAATTACTGAGCAGCACGTGTATCTTCCTACACTTCACGTGAGCCCGCTTGAAAGCCGTCCAATTAAACTAAATTCTCCCCAGTAAAATATGTGTTTTCATGCTATTATTCATATATCTTCCAGTTTTTAATTCAAAGCATTTATTCAGACTTCTTTCATATCCGACCTTCCACCATCATAGTGAAGAAAACACGTACCATCTCCATGAGCTTCTTGAGCCCCGAGTAGTTGGCCACGGTAGGGAAGCGAAGCAGCGCCACGGCCGTCTCTGCGTCCCAGTTGTCGATGTTGCCCTGTTGTGCAGAGAGAGAGAGAGAGAGAGAGAGAGAGAGAGAGAGAGAGAGAGAGAGAGAGAGAGAGAGAGAGAGAGAGAGAGAGAGAGAGAGAGAGATTCATTAATGTGACTTTTCTTGCAGAAGCACATCAGTAGAAATTGTTTAAGTAAATATGTACTCATAAACTTAAAATACCAACTGATATCTCTTCAGGAAAATCTTTTAGAAAGACAAGATATTATAATGTGTAAAAATGAATTATATTCAAATGTCATTCATGACCCCTTCTAATCCAGCTTTTGAAATAATTATTTAAACCCTCTTATTATTTTAGGAGTGTTTTCTCTTATCATGTGTATCTAAAATCACCTTGTCTTGCTTTCTCTCACCTGGGCAATGTCTTCCAACATGTTTGATGAAGATATCTTCCTCTCGGACCCTGATGAAAGGCTGGAGCTCGAGGAGGAGCGTCGAAAGCATCCCTCTTCACTATGTCCTCCCTGCACTACTTCCCTCGCTGCTGTGGTCCATTTCATTGTCGAGTGTTTCTTGACAACCTTTTTTGGAGTGGTCGGGGTAGAAGAGACAGAGCCAGCATTGCTAGAGTTGCTGGTGGAATCAAAGTCATCTGATGGAATGGAGTCAGTGAGGCTGAGGGAAGTGTCGACAGTACTGGAGGTGGAGTCTATAGGGAGAGCAGGGCTGGTAGAGGCTAACGATGGGTCGGCAGCGGTCAAAGCAGAGTCGGTGAGACAGACATCATTGCCTGGAGAATCAGTTACAGAGCATGAGCTAAATTCGTCGACAAAGGAAGAGGGTAACTCAGCAGGGGAGGCAGAGGAGGATGCTGCCGAGCCATTTTGTCCCTCAGTGAATGTCATATGTGTAGGGTGGGAGTCACCGGTGTCTCTCGGTCTGTTTTCTTCCCCTCTTTGGCTGGATGTAAGATGATTATCCTCGTCTCCTTTTCCTTCCTCCCGTCTCGTCCAGTCCTCTAGCTCCGCGTTGGTTCCTTCAGGCGGGAGCAGAGAGTCGGAAGCAACGGCATGGACGGTATTAATGTCGCTGCCATTACTCTCCTCGAAGGCATCGTAGTATTCGTCGTCACTCGGAGATGGACTTTTCTTTCTCCGATTTGTTGCCATTTTGGAGTGGCGGCAGAGGTACAGGTTTCTAGAGCACAGATGCGCCACACTGCTGCAACAAAAACATTGCTTAAGCTACTACCAAAGAGGTGTACGAGCCGAGGCAGGTGTAGTGTAGCATATCATTAGACAAGTGTGCCAGGTGAAGGCCGACACCTGGCCGGTGGTAATACTGAGAATGCACACGTACACCCGAAACTGTGCCGCGCAGAGAGAGAGAGAGAGAGAGAGAGAGAGAGAGAGAGAGAGAGAGAGAGAGAGAGAGAGAGAGAGAGAGAGAGAGAGAGAGAGAGAGAGAGAGAGAGAGACAGGCAGACAAACAGACAGACATAAAGGGTATATAGCTAATTGACACTCGACTGGTATTGTAAAATTTATGTATTGTGTTCAGTACAAGGTCATCCCCACATCTTTCACACACACACACACACACACACACACACACACACACACATACACACACACACAGTCATATAGATCTTGTGACAAAAGTATGTGATTGCAGGAAAGTTTTAAGTTAGAATATAAGGCACAGGTTTCAACTATATGACATATCCACAGTCAAGTTTAGATGCAGACAGATGTATGGAGAGATAGATACACAGACAGATGTATAGATAAATAGATAGTTGACCCGCATTTCAGCATCAATACGTGTCATACTGTGTACAACAATAATAACCAACTACATAAGGCTATAATAATAATGCTAACAATAATAACACCAATAACAACAACAACAACAACAACAACAACAACAATAATAATAATAATAATAATAATAATAATAATAATAATAATAATACACTACCCACCTCAGTGCGCGACCTTAGCTGTGAGCGAGGTGGGCGGCAGCAAAGGCAGGCAGCACTTGACTGGGCCTCACATCCATGCACCCACACGCACTGCTCACCAACACTGTACTGGCTCTCACTGTTTTTTTTTTTTTTCTTATCTATTTACTTTTTCACACACGCGTTGATGATAATGTTTAGTCCCACCATGATCCAATAGATGAGGCAGTGATATGGTGTGACAAAACATGCAATCACGTTGACTCTTCCTAAATAGCACGAACTTGTTTGCAATATTTTCTGAGCAACATTCATGGAACTGAAATGTGCAACAAATGCATGTTGGTGTTTGATCTTATGTTTGGTCACGTTACTTTCAGGGAGTCAGGGTTTCCTGCACCACCGCCTCTCTGCCCAGCAAGGACAGGACTGACTTCCCACGCCATATACGGCTGCTTAAGACTTAGGACTGGAGAGTGGTCCCGCAAGGGCAACCCACAGGAAACAGCTTGCTCAGTATTTCTTAAATGGAAAAAAATATATTTCATTATAGAAGACTTCCGAGAATCTAGAGGTAAGCTAACTTCTATACTTTTATACTAAGATTTCTTAGTATAAAAAAAGAAAGGATGCTCGTCATATATATATATATATATATATATATATATATATATATATATATATATATATATATATATATATATATATATATATTATAAATTTATTTATTTTATTTATTTATTTTTTGGCATAGAAAGGAAGGAAAATTGACATTCGATACATCGGGATCCCACTCAGTCTGGCGGCAGTGCTTGTGGACTGGGCGACGATATATCTGCACACTTAGTAGTAGACAATGTTTATCCCACCCCTATTTTTTTTTTTTTTCCACCCCTCAAGGGCAAGGGACTACAAGCGAGAAGTAAAGAAAAACTGGTGTGTAATACATGATCACTGCGATTAGATCTCGTTCCGTCTCCGAAATAACATCATAAAAGTGTTCAGCTCTGCTATGGCCACAAAGCTGGTAATATTTTCCATTAGTAGCACAAAAAGATCCTACATGTGATGCACAACTAACAACTTCGTCCCTGCGGCATTATCCGGAATGTAATATATACTACGTCGCTAAGAGGGAAAAACACTTAGTCAAGTGTTAATATTTCCTGTAACGATTAGCTTTTAATTATAGTGTGTGTGTGTGTGTGTGTGTGTGTGTGAAGGTGGGAGGTATATAGTGTGGGTGGATGGGTGTGTGGAGAAGTAGGTCAGGGTGTGTGGGTGTGATTACTGTAAGTAGCGATACGGGGGTGATGAAACTTTGCTTTGTCTCGAAGCATGTGTCAAGCTGGCAGGCACAGATCGGTGCTTGATCACGACAGATAAAAAATAAAATCAATTTGCGCATTAACTTCACCGCAATGTCTTATGAAAACACTTTTTTTTCTGCCACAAGTTTATCGTGTGCATTCTGTCTTCACTGGATATTCGATCCCTCTCACGGTCCTCACTGGGAAACTCCTCACTGGTAGGATACATACCACACTCCTTCCTCGACCACTAGCGATGAAACACTGTCAGTCTGTTAATGGGGCAAGTTTTTCTTTATATATCGTTCATTATCACAATCTTTGGCAACTGAATTTCATGGTGATAATGTATGGGATTCTAAACCAGATGTATATTTGCTTATGAAAAAAATTGTGGTTTGTGCCTGTGAGAGATTGTGAAAGGAATAGTCATGAAGGAAAGAAGAGAAAGAAGAATGTAATTATGATTAACTTAAAAATACTCTTCCGAAATCCACACAACAGGCACCTCAAGCAACAGTTTGGAGGGACTTCAACGCAACTTATCTGACTCCGAGGATTTCCTTCATGGTGCTCGATAGAATTAAGTGCATGAAACTTTCATAGTTATTGCTGTACTTGGAAAACATCTGCTTACGTAATGAACACAATTACCTCGTCTCTTCTCTCACCCAGCACGGACCTCCAACAATAGCCTCTCTTTAACTTTGCCTTAATAATAAACCTTAACAGCAAAACCACAGTACGTGGACAAAGAACAGAACTTATTTCTTAATGCACTGCACCTAAAATTCTGCCACTTACCACTTCACATGCCTATCAGCAGGAATGAGACAAGATTATAGATTCACCCCATCGGGAACTCTGGCATCTGTTCCGCCGCTGCCAACACCGCCGACTCATCACCAGGATGAACAAACATGTATGGTCGAAAACCCTTTAATTGTAAACTGTGGGAAGATCCCTAAATACTACTGGCAGTGACGAAACACCTCCCGAGGCGTGCTGGTGTGTCTGTGTGTGTGTGTGTGTGTGTGTGTGTGTAGGGGTGACGAGAATGTGTGTATGTTCAGGAATGAATAGAATATAGTGTGTGTGTGTGTGTGTGTGTGTGTGTACTGGCACCATAACAGGGGTGAATCATAAGTGACGTAATGGTTATTAAATTGTATTCTTTTTATTTTTATTATTGCTGTTGGTAATCTACTTCTTATTGTTATTATTATTATTATTATTATTATTATTATTCTTATTATTATTATAATTATTGTTGTTGTTGTTGGTGGTGGTGGTGATGGTGGCGATGCTTGCGATATTTTTTTCTCCCCTTCCTGTTTTTTCATCGTTGTCGTAGTTGCACTCATTATCATCATCATCATTACCGTCCTTGTCATCATAAGTAGTAATAGTAGTACTAGTAGTAGTAGTAGTAGCAGTAGATGTTATTGTTGTTGTTTTTATTGTTGCTTTTATTATGTAGTTATATATTTTTTGTTCTTGATATTATTATTATTATTATTATTATTATTAGTAGTAGTAGTAGTAGTAGTAGTAGTAGTAGTAGTAGTAGTAGTAGCAGCAGCAGCAGCAGCAGCAGCAGTGGCAGTAGCAGTAGCAGCAACAGCAGTAGCAGCAGCAGCAGTAGCAGCAGCAGCAGTAGCAGTATTAGTAGGAGGAGCAGCAGCAGCAGCAGCATCAGCAGCAGTGACAGCAGTAGCAATGATATCTATGACACGTCACTGATGCAACACGTAAAACCCTAGAGTTACCGTTCGTAGTGTTCAGAAAAAAACGCTTGTAAAGGGCGACCCTCTTGCGCCCTTTGTGATCTGTAAAAATTTCTCATTGCTGTCAAGAAAACCCATCTCTCATTCCACTGAGAGAGAGAGGAGGGGGAGGGAAGCACAACGTGACTCACATGTGTTAGAGGAATGATGAAAGATAATGTATTTCCTCCCTCTCAAACCACTTACGCTTTTCACTTACTCCTTATACGACCATCCATCATAGATTACTTGGCGCCTCTCGCTTCTCGCACCTGATCCCAACTTGCTAAGCCATTCCTGAGGCTCAAGAAGAAGGAAAAAAAAAAAAAAATGACTGGGACGAACGAAGAGGCACCTTCTCTACCCCCTTCTCTCTCGGTCGTGACAGCCATAACTGCCGGCCCGGAGCCAGTGCGCCGGATAACCTTGGACATGACTTCACCAAGAGATGCCGGTTGTCTCCTGTTACCTCAAACACTATTTTCTTACCTCGTTTTACTCTGCCCGTGTCTCTTCGTTAGGGTTTTTAACTTCCTAGCAGTTTTTTTTTTTTTTTTTCTTTTTCATCCTTTCTTCTGTTAAGTAAGCACGTACGTGAAGTGTGTCGCAAGCGTCCGTTGGTCCCTGACCTTCAGGGAATACTATAGCCATCGTGATACTGCTTCCGTTGTGTGCCACATAAAACCTGTTTGTGCAATGTCCTGTATTTCCGTTACAGGAGACCCGAGGCGTTCGTGTAGGAATCACTCATTGGTGTGTGTGTGTGTGTGTGTGTGTGTGTGTGTCAGTTTTTTTTTTTTTTTTTCTTAAAGTTAAAGGTGCAGAGAGAGAGAGAGAGAGAGAGAGAGAGAGAGAGAGAGAGAGAGAGAGAGAGAGAGAGAGAGAGAGAGAGAGAGAGATTTATGTAACTTCCTTAAACGCATATCAGTTTCATCATTTGATTCCTAACTACCACCACCACCACCAGTAACATCGGCAACAACACCAACAACAGCGACGACGATTTTTTGTGGCTTCGATTCATTATAAACCTTCCCTATGATTTTGTTGCTATAACTACTAATTAATATTTCTTCTTCCTGCTTAACGTGACCGTACCCATCAGGTTTCAGATAGAAAGCACACTGAAGAATTTTTGCTTTTCATGTGCAGGAAGCCGCGGCCCTCTCCCCTAACGCCCACCACCTTAGGAGCTCAGGGACTTGTTGATCATGAGTTGCAAGGAAAGACGACGCCAGAATATTATAAGTGGCGTGAATTATTTTCTGTTGCTGTTGTTGTTGTTGTTGGTGGTGGTGGTGGTGGTGTCAGTGTTTTTGTTGTGGTGGTGAACCGAGACGACGCAAGAAAAAAAAAATAATAAAGAAAGAAAAATAAAGCCTCTTCTCAGTACTCAAGTTAAGCAGCGCGCGACACACCTTCAAAACACTCAGGCACATGTAATTGAGGTAATGCGGATAAATATCAATAGGATTCCAATTACCTAGTGAACCAGGGGAAAAAAGCAATTTTTTTTCACTTAATATTTTTTTTTTACTTATTTTCTACTTTGTGCATTTTTTTTGTGTAGTCATTGGCTAGCCTAGTTAAAACGCAAACTAAATAATAATAATAATAATGATAATAATAATAATAATAATAATAATAATAATAATAATAATAATAATAATAATACAGAACAAAACAACAACAGCTTAACTCACGTGCATCATGTTCGTCTGAGTCACGAGGGTACAGATTTTCCGAGCACGGAGTGGCGAACAATCTCCTTGACCTACAAAAACACACACACACACACACACACACACACACACCCTCCCTCCGTGCGCCTTATAGCTCGTCTGTAGCCTGCCTTGTGCCTCCATACCGCCCATGTCACAGTTCTTAATGAGGATTTAGATATTTAAAGTTAAGACTTCAGTGAGTACAGAGTCATGAAGACAGGCGTGCTCCTTGATAAATGTTGTAAAGAGAGCAGCAGTTACTTAGTATTTTTAATGTTTTTAATTAAGTGATTTAAATTCTTTTAGATTTTTTTATCAGTGTTTTAAGCAGCTTTTACCTAGTTATTCTAAGTACTGTTTTTATTCAGTCATATTCATTGTTTTATAGGTTTGTTAGTTTTTTTTTTTTTTTTTTAAGATAATAGCATCTCCACTTAATGCACTTTCTTATGACATGCTAGCTTCACTGATGTACGTTGAATATTTACCTGTTGCTACATGACAAAGGCAATAAATGAAGCTTTCTTTTTTTCAACTATGCAGTGTGGCTATATATCACAACTGTGTATGTATTCTACATTATGAAATAAAGCATACAATACAATGTAATACAATACGGTGCTGCTGCTACTACTACTACTACTACTACTACTACAAGCCTACAGCTATTTTTAGTATAAGAGTAGTTCTGGCCCAGGGCAGCAACAACAACAACAACAACAACAATAATAACAAAATAAACATAAAAAATCACACTCAAGATGCCAGTCTCAAAAGAGAATATTCGAAAAGATCCAAAATTACTAGAAGTGTCTTGAAATCTCCCTTTTGAAGGAGTCTTGAAGTCGTGAAGTCACAAGAGGATTAAATCTAGAAACATTTTGACATCTTCTATTGATGAACGAATTTTGGCTGGTTAGCATGATTTCGAGCAGTAATGCAAAGTACATGAGATTCAGGCGATGGAAAACTCGAGTATTGTTTATGGGGCTGTCTTTCTATCATGTATAGCAATAGAACAGGCTGAGTTAAACCAAGGGCTGGAATGTTTAGCGCCCGAGAGAGTGAGGAATGCACACCTCCATGTCAGACACTATGAGCTCCGTCATGCACTCAGCACACAGAGATAAGCTCCCAGACACGGAGGCAGTAGTCATTCCATGCAAAATCAGAACAGTATCTCCTCAGGTCCGACCGGTTCAGAGAGGAGGCAGTAGACACCTGCCGAAACGATAATCACTCCCAGTGAGGCCTCAAACACTGGATGCTGTGAACTCATCAATAATTCAGCTGTGACTTCACTGAACATTTCTCTTTGTGTCTCACAACACAGCCTCCTCTCTAAAGACAACTCTCTTTCTTCACACAAAACTACAGGCACCTATAGTGTTTTTACTCCTGGAAGAAAGACTGGGCGTTGGCCGAGTAGGGGAATTCCCCGCGAACTGCGTTGCTGTGTCTCTACAGGACCAATTATCGGTTTAACACCTTGGGGAAAAGGACAGGCGACCGTCCTACCTCCTCTCTCTCTCTCTCTCTCTCTCTCTCTCTCTCTCTCTCTCTCTCTCTCTCTCTCTCTCTCTCTCTCTGTACTGTATGATATTGTGTGAATGATTTTTCTGTAATTTATTTGTTCGTAGTAATTGTTTCGCGTAATCTCGAGTCAGAGCAGACTCGTCGCAGTCGTCTCACTCACATTAGTGCCTTTGGCTGTTCGAACTATTGCCCTGGAGAATGCAATAATAGGATCTCTGTTGGCCCTTCTCCTCTAAAAAAAATACTTATTCTTGTTGTAAATAAGTTCTTTTCCTGGCTGTGAAGAACACGTGATCACTTGGGAGTTGCTTCCATCGTGGGAGTGTCGCTGGAGAGGATGAGCCACCCCTTTCTCTGACCAGAGTCACCTGACCCTACCGATAAGCACCCCGGATGCTCGACCTCACTGATAACGCCACAAAGCTATGTTGCCACTTGTTGTGATTTTTATGTAAAACCCAGACTATTAATTATCCTAAAACCCGAACCGTTCGTAGCACTGCATGGTTTGATGAGCTAAATAATCCATACTTGATACTAGAATTTCAATAAAAAGTAAAAAAAAAAAAAAAAAAACTGATATATTTAAGAGAAACTGTGTGATTTGGCAGAGTAGCTAATGGATCTTGGCCAATGCCTAAACGTTCTTTCGAGAATAAAAAGAGTATATAATTACACATCTCTAATAACTTTGCTTCTTCATCTTTCCCTCCTTTATTTCAACCTGATGGTACCACTGCCATCTTACACTGCCTTACATCTTACATCTTTACTGCCGTTTTTGACTCTGTTCGGGAACTGGCATCCCCCGTGGGCCTTTTTTTTTTATTTATTTATTTTTTATTGCAGTTTTGTTACCCTTGGCCGGTGCCCTTCCTACATAGAAAAAAAAAAAAAGTAAAACAAAATGGACCATGCACAAAGATTGACTATCACTCCCTTAGACTGCGAACTTATCAGGCATCCCTTGTATTTACACGTATTCATACTTGCGCTTGAGTCAACACATCATTCATGAGAAATTGTCAATAGTGCTGAGACACACCATACAGTTAAGCAAGGGGGAGTTAATACAGGTGGCTTCTGGCAGAAAATCTTGAGTAGTCTTGACAATGCCAAATCAAAGTAAGGCACCAACTCTCATTCGTGATCCTATTGTTACTGCTTCCTTCTGTTGCTCAGGATGGCCCCTGGACATCACTGAATATCATAAGAGGTCGTGAGTAATGAGAATGACGCTGAACGCTGATAGCATGAGGATCTAAGTAAATGATGCATAATGCTTTATGAAAAACGTTTCTCTTTTTTATTATTGATTATTAAGAAAATTATATATATATATATATATTTATATATATATATATATATATATATATATATATATATATATATATATATATATATATATATATATATATATATATATATATATATATGTATATATATAAATAGTGGACTCCCCTCATCGCGGGTATTAGGAAACAGCAACCACCGCGATGAGCGAAAATCCGCGATATTTTTCCATCTACCCTATAGAAACCCAGAAATTATATTTCAACATCTTGCAATATCTTAAAAAGGTCTGCATTGGCCAATCACATTAATGTACTGTGTTATACTGTACAGCTGTACATACACTGTACTGCATACAGTACAAACTGTGCACTGCATTAAAGGAAAATATTGTATAATTTACAGTATACCTTTGAGTGGGTACACACGATGGTGGATGCGGCTGGAATGAGGCAGTAGGCCAGTGACAAAATTTTCAGGTCGCGGACTGTTTTCCCGCCTATTCTTACCAGAAAAACAGTCGAAAATCCGCCCACTCCACCTGTAGAGTGTGGTGCGGTGGACAGCAAAAAATCACGCCACAAAAGAAGAAAGCATGAGAGGATGTGGCAGGTGAGTGAAATTATGGCTTATGGTTCCAGGGACACTAACATATTTGCTTATTGTTTCATCTTAACCAAACTGCATATAGAATTTAGTTAATGTTTTGGACATTGCTTTTATGTTTCCATGAAAGATTTCACTTTGTGCATCACAAAATCATGTTTCTTTCGTGGTAAAGCTTGGGAACAGTTAAAAAATTATTTTGTCCACATAAATATTTATATAAGAGATAGCGACGCTTTAACACCACCTCAGGAGGTGATATTATTAGCTACCAGCGGAAAACATAGATAACGATCATTTAACGATCTCCGACGCGTTTGTGGATACCATTTAGCACCCGGAGGTCGCTATTAGCGCCACTCCCAGGTCGTTAAGTTTTGTGGATTAGAGGCCTGATGCGTGGAAGGGTAGTGCGGGTCTGTGGGAAGTGAGGGGAACGCAGAAGGGAGCGTGGTTGGTGCTCGGCGTCAAATAAAAAAAAAAAAAAAAAAATCCAAAGCCGATAACCGCATAAAAACGGAGGACCGCACCGATGGAATCACCAATGAGCGGGGATTCGCTCATTGGTGGTTCCATATATATATATATATATATATATATATATATATATATATATATATATATATATATATATATATATATATATATATATATATATATATATATATATATATATATATATGTACTGGAAATATCAGAACTTATCAGTAATCTCTCTCTCTCTCTTTCTCTCTCTCTCTCTCTCTCTCTCTCTCTCTCTCTCTCTCTGTTGGTGAAAAATTACAATTTTCATTCCTAAAAACTTACCAAATTATGTAGAAGTAGATTGATTGCACATATAGCCATGAAAAGGTTAACATTGCAAATAGGAAATGCTGAAAATTTCAGCATGGCTATGACAGCGAACAATAAGGACATACGTATACTGTAACACGGGCAGTGGAGTTAAAAATGGGGATGGGGCAGACCTGTGTAAAGAAATGGTGCGTCGAGCAAAGGCACACTAAGGAAAGTTTAGAGATGAAACTGTGGAAGATTACAGAAATGCAGAGACATTTATTTTTGTCGCACAGTTCGAATGGAACAGAAGTCAGGCATGGATCAAGAGGGTGAGTGGAGCACGATTTGTAATTGTGGCACTCACTGACACACGGACTCCCGTCTTGTACCCATGCACCAAGCTGCCAGTTTGCACTAAGTGATGTCACATCCTTGAGCAATACTTATATAGATTTTCTCCTAAGGATCCAAGCCTAGAAAGTTGTGAAAGTTTATTGATCACTCACATGTGTATACTGAGGAGAACTAACGTTTGTTGCACTCAAGACTCAATTCTTCCAGGTGCAACTTCAAGGCACCCGTGTAGTCGTCATGTACGTGATGGTCTTCGTCTATCAAAACAACTTGCAGTTCTGAGGGAAGAATTTTCTCAACTCTGCAGTAACCCACATTGCGAGGCCTGGCGAAGAACAAGAACACAAGACGTCAGCTGAAAAAAAAACCACTTGTTTAACGTTGTCGGAGTAGACGCCTGTGAGGTGCCAATCGCCGGGTGGGGTGGTCATTCTCACTTGGGAACCTTGATGTATAATCATTACTTATGCGCCAAAACATGAAGTTTATTCAGATTCTCCAAGCTGTAATGATGATCAGTCTCTGAAATTAAATTATGTTCAGTTCAATATTCTTGCCGAGAACCATCAAGCAGTCCTTCAACAATGGCATCCATGATAATGTGCGGAATTCTTATCCTAACCAACTAATAATATAATTATTTCTCTATCCCAGCAGCTACTGATAAGAAAAGGGTTGCAAGTGGATCGTTTGGCCAATAGAACTGCCGCAGTGCCTCAAGGACATGAGAACATAAGAACAAAAAAAAAAAAAAAATAAATAAATAAATAAAAGATAATATAATAAGGGGCGATGCAAGAAGCCGTCCTGCATACCCGGGCAGTCCCTACATGAAATATGCCTACCTGTTTACCGACTTCTTTTCACCTTAGCCGTATGAGGAGGTGACCGCCACCATGACCTGAGTATGAGCCCTCCTGTTTTCCAGCCAGCCCTTCTATCACACCGCTTGTACCTACGTACCATGACCAACAACCCATACGTACACAGGGACAGGTATGTAACACGTTAAGTCCGTTGGATGGTTTGGCAATTGCATGGATACCCAATTTAGAGATTATTCCTCTCTCATCATTATATCTGTCCAGCAACAACTTTCAGGATACATACTATTGGTAACGAAGAATGTTTTTATCAAGGCTTGTAGTCAAGACTTTTATGGCATTTTTGAAAAAAAAAAAAATCAATAATATGCGTTTCAAGGAAAAATACATCAGTTTGCCAAGGACTAGAAAACATATATTAGCACGCACGAGTACATGCGTTGGAATTCGTAACACAGAAAATACACTTCAGGACTATACTACAAGAGTAACAACAACAATAACAGTGACAATAATAATGACAGACAGAAGGAGGAAGCGTTCATCACGAAAACTATCACCATGCACATTACTCCCTCACTCCTTCATAATACACTCTTCCCACGGTCCTGCCGCGGCAGTAGAAGCCTTTTACTCCTTCATCACCTCAGTGGTGGTGTCCCCCTCCGTATCCGCCGTGGCCGCCGTGGCCGCCATGTCCACCGTGGCCGTATCCTTTAGGGCAGATGGTTTCGTAACTCTTCCGTGTTCGAGTTGCGTACACAGTGACGTAGGACTTCTCGGTGACGGTGATGTACTTGGGAAGGGTGTTGATGACGGTGTGGGTGATGTACTGGGGCAGCGTGGCCTTCTTGGTGACGAACTGGGGCACCTGTGGAAGGCGGTGTTCAGGACTGTACAATCCGTATTCTGAAACACCCCTGCGCCGCACCTCCACATTCAAAAGGCTTTAGCTGAAACGATGGCTTTTGAAGGGTGTTATTATGCTTGTAGTGACAGATTAACAAGATTTCTACATTATTAACAGGAGAAACAGTCTTAAGAACCTGGCTAATTATCCCTTCGGCCTTTGAAAATAGTCATGGAGAGAGCAAAGCGTTTC
The DNA here is from genome assembly GCF_035594125.1 of Scylla paramamosain. NCBI lineage: Eukaryota > Metazoa > Arthropoda > Malacostraca > Decapoda > Portunidae > Scylla > Scylla paramamosain. The sequence continues at coordinate 4,315,553 of NC_087164.1, read as the reverse complement.
AGAATACGAGCCATGCATGTATGGCAGTCAGGGATGGTGAAAGGGTCATAATGAGGAGGCAAGAACTACGTGGGTGAGACCTCGTGCTCTGATTCATGGTGTTAGGCTGCACCAATAACACTTGTTCTGAATACTGCGACTCCTATTAACCACTATTATTGCTGCTGCTTCTTCTTCTACTACTACTACTACTACTACTACTACTACTACTGACGGTGATGATAATAGTATTGGTAGTAGTGCTGGTGACAGTGGTAATGATGATGACAGTAGTAATGGTAGTGATGATGGTAGTGATGATAAATGTGATAATAGTGACTGATGATGAAGATGATAGTGACAGTGGTGTTAATAATGGCTGCGGTAACAGTAGCAGTTACAATGGTGGCAGTGGTAGCAATGATGGTAATGGCTACAGTAGTGATGGCAGCAGTGGTGGTAATGGTGAAGAAGTGTTGTGACGAGTGCTGGCGGAGGTGATGATGTACTCTAGAAAACTTGTTGAGTGAAGGGGCTGATTATGGAAAAATTCGTGAATGTATTCATAGGATCCTTCATTTACATATACATAAATTACATGTACAAAACTAATGACTACTACAGGACGTTACCCGTGTTTACAGGACACATT
>NC_087164.1:4289922-4312422 GCF_035594125.1 Scylla paramamosain | reverse complement strand
CATTCTACAAGAACCATCAGCATCACCACCACCACTGCTCTCCCTCACGCCAATCTTTCCAGTCACTCCTCGTTCGCGCTAACCATTTACCGTTAGTTGAGTGAAATCCTACATTCTCATGGGTTGATCCACGACATGTACTAAATCATGCACCGAGGCTTGTGTGTGTAAACGATGAGACCATTACCTGTACGGAAAAGTAAGAAAACCGACTATATTGAGAGAAAGACCGAAGGTAGTGGTGGAGCAAAGGGTTGAAGAAGGAAAGTTGGCCCAAAGGGAAGATGAAAGTGTCTATTTGGGCCACGCAAACGCTCCAACGGGCCTCAAGAGAAACCGTTTATTTTATTAACAGCGATGACTCAGGGAAACTTACGTGCAGATTAAACATGTACGAATTCCCTTACTGACCAAGGAACGGATGGAGAGGCGGTGGTCTGTTTGTCACGAAGAAAAGTGCTCTATTTATACTGTTCTCTTTCCTCCTCCTCCTCCTCCTCTTCCTCCTCCTCCTTCTCTTCCTCCTCCTCCTTCTCCTTCTTCTCCTTCTTCTCCTTCTTCTCCTTCTGCTTCTCCTTCTCCTTCTCCTTCTCATCCTCCTCCTCCTCCTCCTCTTCCTCTTCCTCCTGCTGCTCTTCATCATCATTATCATCACCATCATCATCATTATATTATTATTATTATTATTATTATTATTATTATTATTATTAGTAGTAGTAGTAGTAGTAGTAGTAGTAGTAGTAGTAGTAGTAGTACTAGTCGTAGTAGTAGTAGTAGTAGTAGTAGTAGTAGTAGTAGTAGTAGTAGTAGTAGTAGCAGTAGCAGAAGTAGTAGTAGTAGTAGTAGTAGTAGTAGTAGTAGTAGTAGTATAGTATGTAGCAGTAATAGTAGAAGTGGTAGTAGTAACAGTAGTAGTAGTAGTAGTAGTAGTAGTAGTAGTAGTAGTAGTAGTAGAAAAGAAGGAGGGGGGAGGAGGAATAGGAGGAGGAATAGTGGTGGTAATAGTAGTAGTGGTAGTAGCAGTATCATCATCATCATCATCTTATTATTATTATTATTATTATTATTATTATTATTATTATTATTATTATTATTATTATTATTATTATTTTTGTTATTATTATTATTATCACTATTATTATTATTATCATTATTATTATTATTATTATTATTATTATTATTATTATTATTATCATTGTTATTATTACTATTATTATAATTACTAGTAGTAGTAGTAGTAGCAGCAGCAGCAAAAGTAGTAGTAGTAGTAGTAGTAGTAGTAGTAGTAGTAGTAGTAGTAGTAGTAGTAGTAGTAGTAATAGTAGTAGTAGTAGTAGTAGTAGTAGTAGTAGTAGTAGTAGTAGTAGCAGTAGTAGTAGTAGTAGTGGTAGTACTATCATTCTCATCATTATCGCCGTCATCAACGTTATCGTCACAATAAACATAATGCGATAAAAAAAAATAGAAATTCTTGAAAAGAAAAGCTAGTCTCTTGAACATATTTTTTAGTACTGTTTGTTTCTCGGACACTTTTAAATAGTTAAGACCCGCGTTCCACAAACCCTCTAACACGTGCGTGTTTTACCGAATCAGAGAGAGAGAGAGAGAGAGAGAGAGAGAGAGAGAGAGAGAGAGAGAGAGAGAGAGAGAGAGAGAGAAAGCTGGGGATAAAAACTAATTCCGACTTCATGACTTCTTTTCCTTTCCATGTGTTTATTTACTGAAAAAGTCTAGTTGCAAGGATGTAATGTTTTAGTTACATTGTCTATTGTTACTGCATAGGCGACACGAAATGGCTCTATTCTCGTCGCCATGTAAACTTTCCTCCATTAGTGATGTTGACTCTGAAGTGCCTTCTGCAAGTAAGGGTGCAGTTTCATAAATGGCATCCCATGGTTTCCTGTTACAGCTTCACACAAGTGTACAACTATAAATTACAGTACTTAGAACTGAAAACTACTACATTCACACGTCACACTACATAAAACGCAGGAAATGGATGAATTAGCGTTGTTATGGATTAAATTCATGTCCTACTGCGTAACACTCATGAAGCAAATGGTGAAATTAACACTACCACTGCTAATTAGTATTACGTTCATGCGTCACACTATAGTCATTGCACTCACGCAGACCTGCTTTGAATTAACACAACGTCCTAAGTACATGAAGCAAAATACTCTTAAGTCAACATCCACTCACCATTGCTAACACTTGCGAGCTAACGCAGTCACCCAACAAGCGCTGAGTCCTCCAACACAAACTTAAGTGTCACAACGAACACCCTGTGGCACACCAAGGCCTGAAAGAGAGACTGTGCAGCACCACACTACACACAACCGCTACCACCGACACACCTTCCTGTACTGGCGGGAGAAAATCGTGTGCTCATCCACACCACCTCCACCCACCCAAATTATCGCCGTCACCGTTCACTTCATGACTGGAAGCGATTTCGATGGAGAGAAAGCACGTATTACGGCCTCTTTCCAGCCCTTTTCTGTTGTCTCAGTGGCAGTAAAGCGACAAAGAGACGTGTCCGATCAGCACGCGCTGATTGTCGAATATCCGGGCGCTGGACGAGAGGGAAACCTGAGGCAACAATATGAAAGTAATAGCAATAACGAAGAAAGCAGAGGAATTGGTTTAAAGAGTGAACACGAACCGAAAAATAAAGGCGATTTTACGAAGACCATAAAGCTATCACACTGGGGAAACCAGCCATTTGTATATAATCATAGGTTTGTGTTGAGGCAGTGGGCTAGGGAGTGCAAGCATTTCAGGCGTGAGCATTGTGGGCCCTCAGGGAAATGGCGTTCTCTTACATAAGCCTTACGTGTTCAGCTTTATGGCTTGAGCTTGAAAATTAGAAAATGGAATTTGATGGAAAAGCGGACAAAACATATAACATTGATATATATATATATATATATATATATATATATATATATATATATATATATATATATATATATATATATATATATATATATATATATATATATATATATATATATATATATATTTTTTTTTTTTTATTTATTTATTTTTTTATTTATTTATTTTTTTTTTTGAAACCTCCCTCTTGAAGGAATTCAAGTCATAGGAAGGTGGAAATACAGAAGCAGGCAGGGAGTTCCAGAGTTTACCAGAGAAAGGGATGAATGATTGAGAATACTGGTTAACTCTTGCGTTAGAGAGGTGGACAGAATAGGGGTGAGAGAAAGAAGAAAGTCTTGTGCAGCGAGGCCGTGGAAGGAAGGGAGGCATGCAGTTAGCAAGATCAGAAGAGCAGTTAGCATGAAAATAGCGGTAGAAGACAGCTAGACATGCAACATTGCGGCGGTGAGAGAGAGGCTGAAGACAGTCAGTTAGAGGAGAGGAGTTGATGAGACGAAAAGCTTTATATATATATATATATATATATATATATATATATATATATATATATATATATATATATATATATATATATATATATATATATATATATATATATATATATATATATATATATATATATATATATATATATATATATATATATATATTATATATATATGCGTGTAAAATTATGATACAAAAATATATTTTATTATTATTACTATTATTATTATTATTATTATTATTATTATTATTATTATTATTATTATTATTATTATTATTGTTATTATTATTATTATTATTATTATTATTATTATTATTATTATTATTATTATTATTATTATCTATATTTCAATACGCTTGTACCTTCGTTCGTTTCTCCTTGTGTCACACCTTGGTATTATACGAGTATCTACACATAAGTACTCTACACCTCCTTCCTTCCTTCTCCTCCTCCTCCTCCTTCTCGACTGACTAACTTACTCATTCACTGACTCACTCACTGACTCAGTGACTGACTCACTGACCGACTCACTGATTCACTGAATAATTCACTGATTAACTCAATGACTGATTCACTGACTGAGTCACTTACTGACTTATTGACTAACTGATTGACTCAATGACTCATTGACTCTCATTTTCTCCCTGACTGACTGACTCTGACTGACTTACCCATTGACTGACGGACTGACATACTGACTCACTTGTTTTGGATGGATGTTCTGTAGCTGTGGTTGTATCCATAGTTAAAGGATACAAGAAGTAGAACGGCTACAGTATGCTAATGAAAACTGGGTAGTATAGCTATAGAGCAGAGCCGCCAGGTCCGCCCTCAAGGCTGGGCGGACTGTGTAGACTGAGTTCCCTGTTACGTGGGTGGGTCAGATCAACGTCAGGTCACTGGCTAGAGGCATCCGAAGCCAGTACATCGCTCGGCCACACCTTAAGCATTCCTTCATACCTAACAAAAACATGATATGGGGTGACGCAACCACACTGGGTGACATACAGGTCACGTCCCATTGAAATATATGTGTGCACTGACTGAACAAAGACAATAATAGCAAGAATGTGAAATTTGTGTATAAATGTGTAATTCGTGCTTATCTGTGTAAGATACGAGACAATAATAAAATCAATGACATCATAGCATAATATTCAGCCACTTGGAAGCTGAACAGGAGACGTTAGCAACAGAGCACAAAAAAAAAATAATAATAATAAAATAAAATAATGCAGAAAACACTTGACGTCGTATGCATTAGCCAATCAAGAGGCTCACACAGCTGTGACATCAAAACAGTGGGTAGGCACTGGTAATCACGAGGTTCATACAGACGTGACGTCAGAACAGCGAGCACACACTGGCGAATCACAAGGTTCACAAGGCATTGACGTCAAAACAGCAATCACACTTTGGCTATTCACAAAGCTCACACTAGCTGTGACGTTAGAACGGTGAATCACAGGCCAGGAAAACACTGTGACATCACTGGGTGCCTGAAACAAAGAGACTATGGAGTCCTTTACCATATAAATTGAAAAAGCAACACTGCATTTGCAAAACACTAATGACACACCAATCCTAGCCCAAAGCCGTAGACAGCGTGGGAAGACGATGGTGGCGATGAGGAGAACCGACCAGGAAGCACACGAGCACAGGCTGACAAGGGCAGGCTAGCAGGAGAAAAAGACCGACCCGAGGCCCACAGGCAGCAGCAGAAGGCACTGTAGAAGTAAACGTAGTCCTCGACGAGTGTGGGCGGCCGCAGCAGGAGGAAACCGCGAGCAAAAGGTCCATCACGGCCAAGAGACAGTAGACTAGTCCTCGATGAGTGTCGCCGGCCGCGAGCAGAGGAAACCCCGAGCATGAGGCCCATCACGGCAGGCAGGAAACACGCAAAAGGTAGCGTAGCAGATAGCAGTTAGCCAGAAGCACAAGGCACAAGATGAAGGCCAAAGCAGCTGGCAGAGCGAGCAGGGCACGTGGCGGAGGAAACAGGCACAGAATGATGCAGTAACGCCAAGTGTCTATCTCATCACTTCCACCATTTGTTCTAGATGGATGCTATGTAGTTGTGGTAGTTGTGGGGTGAAGGGTACACGAAGTAGACGGCTGCAATATATTAAGCTGTGAAACTGTACAGAGAGGTAAAGCAGAGCTGCCAACCACGTCTGGGCCGGAAGCCGGCCGCACTAAGACTGACCTCAATGCCCACACGACCGGCCATATCCGACCATCAGGTCAACAGTGTCATATCACGGGCTGGGTGGCATCCGAAGCTGGTACAATGCTTGGCCACACTTTAGGCATGCACTCATACCTAACAAAAACATGACATGGGATGACGCAAGACACACTCTCTAAAGTTTTAAAGTCTATCCTTAACAGGAAGATTCTTAAACATCTATCACTTCACAACCTTCTATCTGATCGCGAGTATGGGTACCGTAGAGACCCCTCTACTGGTGATCTGGCTGTCCTTACTGAGTCTTGGTCATCCTCTTTTAGGGATTTTGGTGAAACTTTCGCTGTTGCCTTAGACATATCAAAAGCTTTTGATAGATTCTGGCACAAAGCTTTAGTTTCCAATGTACCGTCTTACGGCTTCTATCCTTCTCTCTGTAACTTCATTACTTATAATCTAAACTAGAAACTTCACATCTCATCTCTGGTTAAAACAGATTCTGTGAAGTTAGGTGTTCTGAGTCACCTCCCCCAGTTTTTCTCACCCCACAGCTGATTGTTGCTAACTGCATGCCTCTGTCCTCCCGCAGCCTCGCTGCACAAGACTTTCTTCTTTCTCTCATCCCAATTATGTCCACCTCTCTAATGCAAGAGCTCACCAGTATTCTTAATCATTCATCCCTTTCTCTGGTAAACTCTGGAACTCCCTGCCTGCTCTGTATTTCCTCCATCCTATGACTTAGACTCTTTCAAGAGGGAGGTTTCAAGACACTTATCCCGTTCTTTTTTTTTTTTTAATCATTCTATTTGACATCTGTATGGGAACTCGCTGTAAGTGGGCTTTTTTTTGTTTATAATTTTTGTTGCCCTTGGACATTGGTCATCCCATAGAAAATTAATAAGTGCGTGCTTACTGACTGAATAAGACACAATAATAATAAGAAGAATGTGAAATATGTATATAAATGTGTAATTTATGCTTATCTGTGTAAGACATAAAACAGTAACATAAGCAATGACATCATGGTATAATTTTCAGACACTTGGAACTAATCACCGAGGCAGAAAAATACTTGATGTATGCTCTAACCCAGTGGTTCCCAAACTGGGGGCCTTGGCCCCCTAGGGGGCCATGTAGCAGAATGTAGGAGGCCATAATCTGAGGATATGTATATATTAAATCAAAGGTGTTTAGCGGGTAGGCAGCCAATGAAAAGAAATTAAAGGTTCAGTACAAATGACTAGACTACATAGACAAATGGCTTTTTGACACTTCCTACCATTTTCATCAGCTTATTCCTGTGAGGGTTCCTTTTCTCAACTACTCCACATTAAAACGAAATGTCGCAACAGACTTCAAGTGAAGCATGACCTACGGTGTGCTCTAAGTGAAACAAAGAAGAAGCTTGTTGATAATCTGCAACATCACCCATCACACTGAGTGGAATGGAGATTCAATTGAAGGAAACATGAACCTGGCATGGATGTTTAGAAGCAAATAGTGTGGGAGGAGGTGAGGTGAGCGTGTGGCCACTGAAGGCCTTGGTTGTGGCAGCTAATTATGACTCCCTATGATTGCATTTCACTTCAGAATCATCAAATTTGTTAGATTCAAAGACCGGATCACGTGGCGCGGGATTAATACACTTTTAAATCACTGGATTTTTGTTTTATTTTGTTCTTTTGTTTGTTTATTGTTGAAAAAGCTTTCCGCAATAATGTCATTTATAGTATAAATGCCATTTCACTCCAAGTATAGACATTCTTTATGCGCATTATGTTACTTCTTTAGTACCACTTCAATAATTATATGAGATTCAGCAAAGGCAAGCTAGGAATTTCTTTATTAATACTTAACAAAAGAAAAAATAAATGGAATCAATAAAATTACAGGATTTACTAGAGTGTTTTTTATATGGAGCTAATGAGTGTAGGAGTGTTGACAGTCAGTGCAGTCGTGGGTTATGCTTGGCGGTGGGCCATGGACAAGGATCGTGTATGAAAAGTGGGTGACGACCTGAGAAAGTTTGGGAACCACTGCTCTAACCAATCACAAGTCTCATACAACCGTGACATCAGAACAGCGAGCACGCACTGGCCAATCCAAGGCTCACACAGACGTGTCAAAACAGCGAGCACACACACTGGCCAATCACAAGGCTCACAGAGCAGTGATGTCAGAACAGGGAGCACACACTGACCAATCACAAGGATCACACGGCAGTGACGTCAGAACAGCGAATACATATTGGCCAGTCACAAGGCTCACAATAGTTGTGACGTTAGAATAGCGAATCACACACCAGAAAACACTATGACATCACTAGAAGGTCTCTAACAAAAAGGATATGGAATCTTTTGCCATATAGATTAGAAAAAAACAACAACACTGCACTGGCGGAAACAGCCCAAATCGTGGCCGAAAGCCGTAGACAACAGGGAAGATGGCGGCTATATAAGCTGGCAGGATACACAGAGGTTAACAGAAACAGCCAGTCACAGCAGTATAAGCTGATGGGAGCACAAGCTGACAAGGGCAGACAAGCAGGAGAAAAGTCCATCCAGAAGGCCCACAAAAAGCAGAAGGCACAATAGAAGTAAATATTGTTCTTGTCGAGTATCTTGAGGAAGAAATTCAAATTGGCAGGAGACAGTAGACAATGTGAGTGATGACTGTGGACAGCCATGGCAAGTACAAACCACAAACAGAAGGCCCACACGGTCAGCAGAAGCACCATAGCATAGTGAGCGACAAGTGTTGTCCTGGCAGTGGGAGAAACTGCGGCCAAGGGGCCCAGCACAGTCACCAAAAAGCACCACAGCATGGTAGCAGTACCAGGTAACAGGTAACCAGCAGCCCAAGACACAAGATGAAGCCAGGGCAGCTGACAGGGCAAGTGGTGCATGGGCAGAGGAGACAAACACAAAATGATGCAGTGACGTCAAGCTGATCTTCCATCCTACCGTTGCCACCACTTGTTTTGAATGGATGTTCTGTAGTTCTGGTAAACTCTTTTCTCGAACGTTAGAAACACAAGCACCTCCTCTTGGGTAGAGCACATCAGGGGGATCAACGATCTTGATGGCAGCGTTCGGTGGAAACCATGCATTTTACAGTGCTTCATTATTTCTTTACCAACACAAAAAAAAAATTGCCTTTGAGTATATGAAAATCATTCCTTCACCGTCTGTAGATACTTAATGTCTCATCACTTAAACAAAACATTTCATGGAAAGAAGTCACAGAGTGAAAAGTAGACAAGCTTGTAAGCTTATGTGCAGATGAGAGGATGATATTAGTCATCTCGAGGTGCTTAGGGACACCTAAACTGCAAACATCCAACCCTTCACCTGAGACATGGGAAAGGGAGCAGCCTGGCCAGCGTTTATGCCCAATGGGACCGTAAACCCTAGCAGATTAGGCCTGTAGCTTGCCCTGGGCCGATAAGGTGGGTCATTGAATACAGGATAAGCACACCTTGCATTGCTGTCACGGTGTTCTGTTCATTAGCTCTAATGCTTGATCTGGAATCTTTATATCATGTACTTCCTGCTGCACCATGGCCTTCTTTATTAATTATCATTCACTTTAAAATTAAGAAAATAACCTGCAAGAATATATATATATATATATATATATATATATATATATATATATATATATATATATATATATATATATATATATATATATATATATATATATATATATATAGATATAGATAGATAGATAGATAGATAGATAGATAGATAGATAGATAGATAGATAGACTTTCCATCCCAATGTAGAATGAGAGGTGCATCATGTGGAAGACTTGTCGTAATGTCAACCTTGATGCCAGTCGCTTCTTCTTTACGGTTTTTCTTCCGGCACCGGTAAATTGTACTCGGAGAGAAAATTATTTGTTCTAAGTCAATGCCAATAGACTTTGTTTGAGCCCCCAGCTGGTGCATCGCTTTCCTGTGAGACACCCCAATACGATCCAGAGCTGCCGTAACCTCAGGTTTCAAGAAGACGTTCTTGGGAATTGATGGACCTGCAGACAGAGCATCCGACTTCATTCTTATGGGAGGGTTGTGAATTCCAAACGACTCATCTGTAGAGGACTCTGAAGACGAACTGGAAGCATCTAGTGTCGATGAGCTAGTGACTTTAAAGGTTGCTCGTTTATCCGCCTCAGATTTCTTGTGTTCATTTTCTTCTTCAGCTCTTTTCTTTTTCTTCTCAAGAGATTTCGAATGATCCTTGTCAACTCCTGCCATGCTCGACTGGGAACAATCCTCACGTTGGCTCAACAAGAAGTCTCTATCTTATTAATTTTTCATCATGATCAGCGCATCTTTGTGAGCAACGTCAAAGAGTTCATCTAAGTCATCACAAAACATTTGTTCCATCATGCGTTGCGTCTCCAAATTACACTGACGATTCTTCTCGAGACCTTCGTACTTCGTAACGAGGTCTGTAAGCTTCTTTTTAGCGTAAAACAGTGTTGTTGTAGGGATTTGGGCCTTCGTCCAGAACGAGAAAACTGCTTCCACAACCGCCTTCGCTCTCTTGGAATTTGTGCACTTCACATCAAGGTGATGGTAAAAGAAATGACGAAGGACTTGGCCATTGGACGGGAGACAGGACCCAGTTATCTCTTCCTCAGAATGTCCAAGGAGCCAAACTGATGGTGCACTATGTGTAATCATTTCAAAGTTAACCTGCAAGGCAAAAAAAAAAAAAAAAGAGAGAGAATTAGGTGATGAGTCATTGATGAGGTATTTTTCTGTAAGGGCTTATAAAGTGAACAATTTGAGCGACCTCTAAATCTATTCAGATCTTTCTGAAATTTTGCCCAAATTCAGCTTATATGAATAGGAAACGGGGCAACATGCAACTTAATGTATACACGCACCTTGCAAATTAACCCTATGGTTTTGAAAGACCCTAATATATATATATATATATATATATATATATATATATATATATATATATATATATATATATATATATATATATATATATATATATATATATATATATATATATATATATATATATATATATATATATATATATATATATATATATATATATATATATATATATATATATATATATATATATATATATATATATATATATATATATATATATATATATATATATATGCAATAGTTGGCGGTAGGCACCTGCCGAAAAGATAATTACTCCAAGTGAAGTCTAAAGCACTGGATCAGGGGGTGCTGTGGACTTATCATTAAACCCAGCTGTGACTTTACTGAACCTTTCCCTTTCTGTCTCACAACACAACGGGGGTAGTCACAGCCTGTCCTCTAAAGACAACTCTCTTCCTTCACACAAAACTACAAGCACCTGTTTACACACACACCCTTCACTCAAAATTCAAAATTATCATGGCGACTCCTACACCAGCCTCGGAGTCCCCATCTGGGGAGAGGACCACAAATGTCCCCAGGTCGGACTGTTCTTCTGGTATCAACCCTAAGTGTCTTTTCCCTCACTTATTTCAACCAGATGGCACCATTGTTATCACATCTATCTCTAAAAGCTGAACTCTTCGCTCAAACCTTTGCTAGAAACTCTACCTTAGACGATTCAGGGCTTGTTCCTCCCTCACTTCCACCCTCTGACTACTTCATGCTACCTATTAAGATTCTTCGCAAGCCGTGCCCTGGCTGGCCTAAACCCTTGGAAGGCTTATGGACCTGATGGGGTCCCTCCTATTCTTCTCCGAGACTGCGCATCTGTGATTGAACCTTGCCTAGTCAAACTCTTTCAACTCTGTCTGTCAACATCTATCTTTCCTTCTTGCTGGAAGTTTACCTACATTCAGCCTGTTCCTAAAAAGGGAGACCGTTCTAATCCATCAAACTACCGTCCTATTGCTTTAATTTCCTGCCTATCTAAAGTTTTTGAATCTATCCTCAACAGGAAGATTCTTAAACATCTATCACTTCACAACCTTCTATCTGATCATCAGTATGGATTCCGTCAAGGTCGCTCTGCTGGTGACCTGGCTTTCCTTACTGCGTCTTGGTCATACTCTTCTAGAGATTTTGGTAAAACTTTTGCTATTGCCTTAAACATATCAAAAGCTTTTGATAGAGTCTGGCACAAACCTTTGATATCCAAACTACCCACCTACAGATCCTATCCTTCTCTCTATAACTTCATCTCAAGTTTCCTTTCTGATCGTTCTATTGCTGTTTTTGTAGACGGTCACTGTTATTCTCCTAAATCTATTAACAGTGGTGTTCCTCAGGGTTCTGCCCTGTTTCCCACTCTCTTCCTATTATTCATCAATGATCTTCTAAACCAAACTCTTGTCCTATCCACTCCTACGCTGATGACACCACCCTGCACTTTTCCACACCTTTTCGTAGGCGTCCAGCCCTTCAGGAAGTAAACAGTTCACGCAGGGAACCCACGGAACACCTGACTTCTGATTTCTCTAAAATTTCTGATTGAAGCAGAGCAAACTTAGTGTTGTTCAATCTCTCAAAAACTCAAACTCAATTCTTCCATTTACCAACTTGACACAGCCTTCCAAACAACTATCCCCTTTTCTTCAATGACACTCAACTGTCCCTCTCTTCTACAATGAATATCCTCAGTCTGTCCTTTACTTATAATCTAAACTGAAAATTTCACTTCTCATCTCTAGCTAAAACAGCTTCTATGAATTTAGGTGTTCTGAGACGTCTCCGCCAGTTTTTCTCGCCCTTCCAGCTGCTAACTCTATATATATATATATATATATATATATATATATATATATATATATATATATATATATATATATATATATATATATATATATATATATATATATATATATATATATATATATATAGGCCGAATATTTTCTCTCTGTCTCTTCCTCGCTCCCCATATATATATATATATATATATATATATATATATATATATATATATATATATATATATATATATATATATATATATATATATATGGGGAGCGAGGAAGAGACAGAGAGAGAAAATATTCGGCCTAAATGAAGGACTTATGGAATTAGGAGCAGCACGTGAAAGGGCAGACCACTGTCTAGGACAGCCAGGTGTCCGGCAGTGTGTGCTGTGTTCCATGTCCCTTCTTCACCTTCATTCTCTGGCCACCATCTTTAGCTTTTAGCTGATACACGTGTTTTATATTTGCATGGTTATCTTTCCCAGATTGGTCTATAATATAATGCATGCACGGAACATTGGTGGCATATGATAACATACAGTTTGGGATGTAATAATGTTATGGAATGTAGTAACGTTATGGGAAGTTTATACTAATGTTAAATGACGTAATAATATTCAGGGATGTAGTATGTAATGTAATGTAACCTAGCAGTAATGCTTTGAGATGTAATGTTTAAGGGATATCCGTAGTCTTAAACACTTTGTTCTCTCACATGACTGTTTCTAAAGGCCACGGTCTTTGCTTGGTGATGATGTAGAATATATGTTAAACTAAAATTTAAATCATAAAAACACTCTTGAAAACCCCAATGTATTTCACTAGAACCTGTTGAATGTATTCCAGAGATTAATCTCCGACGGTAGAAAGCAGAGTTTCCCCTCAACCTGCAAACACAGCGCCACATTGATGAGATATCACAATAAATATTCAGCGGTAAAATGGTTTTGCTTGGCGGGTGGCCCAGACCAAGGCGAGGTTCGCCTCGTGGGGCCGCGCCCAAGCCCAACAGTTTGCCCGCACCAGAGCACAGTGGGCAGCATGGGGCCGCTCCCAGGCCAAAAAAATTACTTTACTGGAAAGCGAGGCAACACACCAAGGTCGTGTAAACACTCGTTTAAACTAAAACACGGACCTCCAACCATCAGGAGCTGGACCACACCTGCCTCTTGGAGCAGTACACGCGCCGCATGCTCGAGGCGATTCAGGGACCACGACTTACAGCCAGCCAACCTGACGGCCTCACAGAGGCAGGAGGCGCTGTACCTCAGCTTCAGAGAAAGCTTCACTCACACCTGCGGAGAGGGTCAGGCCGCGGTGGAGAGGTTTCTTAAGATTTTTTGCTTCCACCGAAAATTTTCTCGCCCACGCCGAAATACCTCCAGGAAATCCCAATAGAGCACAAAGCTCCAGCTCGCCAGCTGATGCCAGACGTCAAAAGACGATCACAAAAACAGCGAGAGAGGGCATGACATCAAGAATGAACATAAGCACACCAGAAAGTGACGCCAAGAAGGGCCATGAAGCCAGGAAAGGGCTTGAAGACATCCGCACAACGCCGCCGCGGCACAGCACTCTCCTGGCTCAGCAGCTGTGCCGCATCCCATATCCAATAGTCACTTCAGCCTTTGTCACGCCCGGCAGTTTCTCTTTCTTTTCCTTTTTCTGCGACGATGCCTCCCCCACCGTCGGATTTTCCCTCCCTTTCCTTTCCCCTCCTCCTTCCTCTATACCCTGCGGGCCTTCCCCACCCGTCTCTTTTCTTCTCTTTCCCCTTCTCCCTCCTTTCCCTCCGACAGGTATTCCCCTCCCGTCGCCCCTCTATCCTTTCTCCTCCTTCTTCCTCTATCCCCGGCGGGCCTTCCCCACCCGTCTCTTTCTCTCTTCTTTCCCCTGTCGGGCGCTTCCCACCCACCAACAGTCTTTGGCGCCTCATCACCACTAAATCCAACAAAATTAGTTGTGCCGGAAACAATTTTCAGTCCCACATCGTGTCCCGCACTGCTGGCATGCCCCACCATCACCTGTGAACCCCTGCGCTGCCGGCAGTCCCCGTGAAGCCCTCTGAACCTGTGGCCTCCCTCTCACTTCCTGACACTGCTTCGGAAGGCCATCAGGATGCGGTCATTCGCTTCACGCACCTGCACTAGAACCTTCATCAAGCTGCCTTGCACACGATGTCTGCTCAACCAACTCGCGCTCATACTATGGGAGTCTTATAGCGCACTGCCCTGCCTGACTCCACACAGCACACACGCGGCAGGCAACAGTCGTCACCCCCGAGACCGACACGAAGGCGGCCCATCACTCAGGCGCCACCGCCACCCACTTCTCTGATCACAGCGGTAGCGCGCCGCTGCTCTTTGGGGGCCAAACCAAACCTTCTTTCTCTTCTTGACTTTCCCTCCTCCTTCACTCCTTTCCTTCCTTCCTTCCTCTCGCCTTCCCCCGGGTAACTCCTTAAAACCGGAGAGTGGCACCTCTCTTTCCTTCCTTCTTTCCTGTCCCTATCCCTCGCCATAAGGAGTCACCTTGACGCAGTGGCGGAGCTTGAGATGTGGTGGGCAGCGTCTCCTCTGGCGGCTGCTGCCTCTGTAGGATTCGGTGTCCCTCGCCTCGTGAACCAAGTACCCCCACACGCGGCGCCAAGCCACCTCGTTGTTGTGACGCCTATACCAGTAAAGCAGTTTTCACCTATCTTTGACCACACGTATCACAATAGTTATGAAACTCAGTCCCCATGCAACTTATCTTTCTATGTGTGTGTGTCGACTTTCATTTGCTTACTCTACTATGTGACCAAGCCTGGATACTTTTCCAAAAGCCAGCACCGCTTATGCACTCAAACGCTTCAGCGTCTTACCACGACTGCTTTTAACAGTTGTTGGAGGAAATTTTTGGTATCTCCAAGTGTGATTTTATGATTCTGATGATAGTTTATTAAGAATTCCATATTGAATTATAAGTACACACGAGAACATGACTGATCATCTCTGTAATCTTTGAAAAAGAGTCTTTATGAGACAACAAAGCATTTCAATATACAGGTTCTGTATGGAATGTGGAGTGGGATGTACCTAGAGTTTTATTGTATTTATTTACGTCTAGAAACTGTTTTGATGGTGAAACACATTGTAGGCGAACCCAAACCTTGTGTGTGTGTGTGTGTGTGTGTGTGTGTGTGTGTGTGTGTGTGTGTGTGTGTGTGTGTGTGTGTGTGTGTGTGTGTGTGTGTTAAAGGTTTAATGGTTTATTTACTCGTACAAACCCCGAACATGGTATAAGAGTTTCTATATAGACATTATAATACCCCAATGTGAAACAATAATGATTACTGTATTATGGCTTTCCTTAGGTATCACAACAATGAACAAATTTGACCACACATATACTTCTACCTAAAACATTTTGTTATTTCTATTACGAATTTTGCCAGGTTTAAGAAAACAGTTCTTATATTTTATATGTATTAGAGAGTACATAGTAATAGGACTTCAAATACTGTATACGTATATTATGAAACGAGGAACATTAAAAAAAAGTAATGAAATTCATCTCCTACACCATTCATATCGCACTGTGTACATTTACGGTCCTCTATACAAGTACTGTCGTACATGCCTCTCACAATCGATAAATAATTATCATGATTAGCGCATTTAAATGTAAAAAAAAAAAAAAAAAATGCTTTTTTTGTAGGTACCAAATTTAAGCGCTTTAAATTTCCTTACTTTCCCTCTTAAAAATATAAGTACTTCAGTGTTCTGAACATTTACCTGCAATCGCCACCTACCATAATACTCGTGCACAGCATACAGCGCCTCCTCCAGCTGCGGCGCTGTTTCCGCCAGTGCCAGTGTGCTGTAAACATACAGTAAACAGTGTAACCTTAGGTATTTGTGCTCAAGGTATCACGTATAAAAGTCAGTCCCGGAAAGTTCTATTTATATGAATTTTAAAGTCACTTAGGAAAATAGCAAACAGTGGAGACAGATGTTAGACCTTGCTTGTCTAACACCGATATCACAAGAAAAAAAAAAAAAATAGATATACAATTATTTAGCTTTACACAAGATTTAGCGTTTTGTACATATTTTGATTAACACGTGAGACGTTTCCATTAATATTACTGTTCAACATTTTCAACCATAGTGATGTTCCTTCTATAAAATCAAAAGCTTTCCTATAATCTATAAAGGCACAAAACAGTTGCTTGTCATTATTGATGTAAAAATTACTTAAGATGTGCTGTGTTAGTATATGAACGAGTGTGCTATGGTATTTTGTAAATCCTGCTTGCTCGTTACCTAAAACTCCTTCTGATGTCAGTTGATGATAAAGCTTAATATTTACTAATGATGTAAATAACTTTCCTAGGCAGTTAAACAAGGTAAATCCTCTATAATTGTCAACTATATCAATACCGCCTTTATGTTTGCACAGGAACTTGACAATACCAATTGTCCTTTTGAAAGGAATAAAGGCAGTCCTCAGAATTAAGTTGAACAAATGCACCATGGCATCAACAAAGGTATCACGGCAAAGTTTTAAAAGATAATTCAATATATTGTCAATTCCCGGTGACTTCCCGTTTTCAAGGCCTGCCAAGCTCTGCCGTGAGGGAGAGGCTTGTGTCTCTAAAGTTCGAGAATAGAGTATAGCATCCAGAGTTAAAGGATATACGAAATAGAACAGCTGCAGTGTATTAATAAAAACTGGGAACAGATATGGAGAACCGCCAGCCATGTCCGCTCCCCGTCCCCGAGGCTGGGCGGACTAGACTGAGCTCCCTACCCGCCTCGTGTGGCCATGTCAGATCACCATCAGGTCATGGCGGCGTCAGGTTACGGCCTGAGTGGCATCCGAAGCCGGTACACACTGAATGACCGGAGTTTTGGTCGTGGTGATGGTGCTGGTGGTGTTACGTGAGGTGAGGTTAGGTCAGGTGAGGTAAGGTGGGGTTAGGTGAGGTTAGGTGACTCAAATTCACCTAACCTATGTCCGTTCAGAGAAAGAATCTCAGCGAGGCCTCTATGTTCGATTGGCAGCCCTGCTATCCACTGGTCCGCAAAGTGTGAAAGAAATTCAACCTCCCTTAAGAAATACTTTTTTTTTTTTTTTAATTAGCTCAACAATCACACAAGTTAGGCGATTTTTCTTTACATCCACGGATGAAGCAGTGTTTGTTCAACTATATCACCGTTTTCAACCTCGATAGGGTGAAAAAAATTATTATGCCGAGAATAAGTTAAGGATTCAAATTTTACCGTTTATACACCACTTTACTTATGACCATTATGTCCAGCCATTGTGAGGTTATGCTTAAAATAAAACATGTCTTCACGGACATAAAATACTCCCGAATACGATGGTGCTTTCATATTTCTCATGAAAAGTTATACAAAAGAGAAAATTAAAGATTGCTATGTGTATCTTGCGTGTCGCCTTGCATCTTCCAGTATCGCGCCGGAAGCAGAGTAGGGAGGAGGTGAGTGATTCTCTCCCTTTCCCTCAATCCCTCCTTTCCTCCCTCCTTGGCACTTTCCCTCTCCACCCACTCTCCTTCCCTCCCTCCCCACCCAACCCGGAAGCCACAATTGATCAGTTATAAGATTTGAGTCTCTCTCTCTCTCTCTCTCTCTCTCTCTCTCTCTCTCTCTCTCTCTCTCTCTCTCACACACACACACACACACACACACACACACACACACACACACACACACACACATACACACACATCACTGGCAGGCAAGTACCGAGGCAGTGTTGGAACAAGCAAGTGATGCGTGTCGCTGGCAGATGTTCACTCGCTGTCTTAATATTTGCCGCCCGTGAGTTTTGCCTTGCCTCTCTTGACACTAAAAGCACAACGCATGCTGCTGCCTCAGAGAAGCAGCGAGTGAAACTCAAAACTAACATGGGAATCAATGTAAAGGCTTCGGAGGAGCTAGAAGACAATAATTTCTTATCTAATGTAAAAAAAACACACAAACAAGCAAACATGAATCATAGAAGGTGGAGACTTTTTCTGCCTTTTCCGATGCAAAAAATTGAGGACTTAATTAATTTCCATTACGAGATCTTAGGTAAAGAACGAGGCTATTCATCAGATAAGATCAGAACTCGTGTACCACAAAGACCTACTTACTACTCGGTCGTTTCCCCTCATGCCTCAACAGTCTTCACGCTGCTTGATCGTCAGCTGTAACGTGAAGTGGTCTGTATCACGTTCACATGCAATATTATGCAGAGCCATTCAAAATGTATTTAGTAACGCATGAATATTGTAATATAACTCCATTCGTCAAATTTCCAGCTTCTGGCCGTAAAATTGATATAACTGTGTGTGTGTGTGTGTGTGTGTGTGTGTTTATCAATCAGTTTACTTGCTTCATGTGCCAGAGAGAGTGGTCCAGGACAGAAGATAAAAGATTAGAAATGACTTTCAAATGCGGTTTCTAAATAAGTCTCAGAGGTAAAAGACCCGAGAGAAATGTTAATTTAGTTTCTGAGTTATCATGATACCCCTGTTTTGTAACAGTTTAGGTTACAAGAAAAAAGGAAAACATAAAGTTGAAGAAAGTTCCAAACCTAACTGGTGAAAAGGAAGAAAGAGTAAAGATATTGGATAACTCTTGCAGTAGAAAGGTGGACAGTATAGGAAAGAGACGAAGAAGAAAGTCTTGTACAGCGAGCTGCGGGGGCCGGGTGGTGGGGGGGAGGAAAGCATGGAGGTAACAACTTCAGAAAAGCAGTAACCGTGGAAATAACGGTAGAAGACAGCAAGACATGCAACACTGCGACGATGAGTGAGAAATTCAAGATGGTCTTAAAGAGGAAATGAGTCGATGAGATGAAGAGCTTTTAACTCAACCCTGTTTGGGAGGGTTGTGTGAGTTGGACCTCTCCCTATATATGGGAGCAGTACTGCATACATGGATGGATAAGGCAGCTATTGTATATAAGTAGCAGCGGAAAGGTTCTGTGGAGGTTTCGAAGGAATACCCAACTTCCTTGCAAGCCGTTTTAACGAGAGCTGAGATGTGAAATTTCCATTTGGGTTTTTTTAGTGAATTGCAGTCAAAGTGCCCTCAGTGTAGAGGAGGGGGATAGTTGAGTGTTATTGAACAAGAGGGGATAGCTGTCTGGAAGGTTGTGTTGAGTGGATAGATGAGGAATTGAGTTTTTGAAGCATTAAACAACACAAGCTTTCCCCTGACTCATTCAAAAATATGTACTAATAGATAGATCAAAAGTTAG
Organism: Scylla paramamosain; assembly: GCF_035594125.1. Lineage (NCBI taxonomy): Eukaryota > Metazoa > Arthropoda > Malacostraca > Decapoda > Portunidae > Scylla > Scylla paramamosain. The sequence continues at coordinate 4,292,865 of NC_087164.1, read as the reverse complement.
AGCTTCTGTGGCTTCCGCTTGCACTGTTAAATTCCTGCTGAGTTGGACATTTGGCAAATGACATTGAGAAATACAGGTCAGAGTCATCACCATAAAGATGGGCAGGACGAGAAGTTTGACTGAGTAGATCGTTTATGAATAATAGAAATAGGCTGGGTGATAGGACGGAGCGCTATGAAACACCATTCTGTAGGTTTAGAAGAAAAAATGGCCTGCTACCACAATAGCAACACCCAGAACATCCAGAAAGGACACTTTGGATATAAGTATGTAAAGATGTTTGAGAGAAGTTTGAAATTAAAGATTAAAATTTGATATGGCTAAGGTAATAGTAATGGCTTCATCAAAGTCCCTAAGGAAGGATGACTAAGAGTATTTAAAGAAAATCAAAAGATCGCAGGTGGAAGGCAGTTCTTATGGAATTCATACTAACAATCAAAAGGAAGGTTGTAAGCAGATACGTACGTACTTCAGATTCTTCTTGTTGTGGTTAGGATCAAAAGCTTTAGAAAGGCAGGAAATCAAAGCTGTAAGGCGGTAGTTTCAAGTATTGAATCACTCACCCTTCTTATAGTATTATAGGGTAAGGTATGGAGATTTGATTGTATCTGAGGAGCCCACTTTGACAGGATTTGTTGAAGAGTTAGATGTTGGAAATAAGTCTAAAATGTTAGGTACATCTGCCTGCAGGAATGCAGGCAGGGTATTGTACATGTAGAATAGCAAAGTTGAAGATGATAACCATAGCTGGTGGTGAATATTGCAGTCTTCTAGTGGAGAGATTTAACAAGAGGAAAATGGGTGAGAATGTGCTATACTTTGGAAGTCAATTAGACGGAGGATTTAGGTGAGAGGTACACAACACAGATAATTTTATTGAGAGTGACAATGAAAATAGAACCTGAAGACTTAAAGGTGTAGGCATGAAAGCAAGCTATATTGCTGTGCACATAGATGCAACACATAACTTTAAATTGAAAGTGAAGATAGAGAAAGTAAGAGGGAAAAGTGTAGGATCTGCCGTCAGGGGCTTCAGACAACTAATTTTCAGTGAGGAATGGAAGGTGACGTTTGGAGGAAGTGAGATGATATTCCACAGACTGGAAGTTAGATCAGAGACCGCGAATGTCGCAGGTATTAATACAGACTAAAGTTAGAGGAGACATGAAGACACCTCAGATCCGTTACCAAAGAACAGCCTGGGGAACATTTATGTTCTACAGAAGAAGACTCCTAGGTTTTCTATTTTGTGTGCCATGAAAATAATTTTAGGATTAAGATTGTATAGATAAATTGTAGTGTGTGTTGTGTATTGCCAATAGTTTGAGATTGTCTTTAGAGTGTAGGCTACAACTGCACTTCCTGTTATTATGACAGGAAAGGAAACAGATAGAGAGAACAGACAGCAATAGGCTTCCACCATCTTTTCACCCATCCATATGAATACCACTTACCTCCTTTGTATTGGGGTTGCCGTAGTGGCAGGTGTCTGTTACCTCCTCCATCCATTCATCCATCCATCTGTTTATCTATCCATCTCTTCATCTCTCTCTCTCTCTCTCTCTCTCTCTCTCTCTCTCTCTCTCTCTCTCTCTCTCTCTCTCTCTCTCTCTCTCTCTCTCTCTCTCTCTCTCTATATATATATATATATATATATATATATATATATATATATATATATATATAGACAGAGAGAGAGAGAGAGAGAGAGAGAGAGAGAGAGAGAGAGAGAGAGAGAGAGAGAGAGAGAGAGAGAGAGAGAGAGAGAGAATGATACTCTAAAGTCCAATGGAGAGTTCAACAGTGACTGGTCTCCTCCGCAAACCTCTATGAAGTCGCAATGACAAGCTCTTTTTTTTCTCTTTCTATTGTTCTTTTTAACGGTCGGTGTGCGAAAGTTTCTTTTCTCTCAGTGGATCTTCATAAACTATTTAACATGCAAACTTTCCTCATGTGACTGTAGCAATATGAAAGTATTGTAAACAGGGGAATCTTAGCGTAACATCATCAACATTTTGGCACGGAAAAGGTTCGGGTGCGCAAAAGGAAGAGAGCGTGACACACCGAGCGTGCTCTGGTACACACATTCACTCAAGCCTGAGTAGCGCCCCCCCAGCCAGTAAATTGGTTCAGTAGTGTTAGTGACGCTTAGGTTAGCCACAACAGAGAGAAGATTCTATGAAAGAGACACTGGCACTTTGATTAAACACTACCGTAAACTTTTTTAATGGTAGTATCGCTCATAAAATATTTGACTGCGAGAACAATGTAAGAAAAAAATACTATTACTACTACTAGCTACTACTACTACTACTACAACTAATAATAATAATAATAGTAATAATAATAATAATAATAATAATAATAATAGTAATAATAATAATAATAATAATAATAATAATAATAATAATAATAATAATAATAATAATAATATAGACCAAGATACGAGATGCGTCCGTGCAGCAGATAAAGCCTGGCAGGAAGTGTGGCAGTGGTGTCTTGAGCGGCGAAAGTAACTAGTGCCGCCCACCCGTGACGCACCTGTTGAGACCACTGAGGGTTTGCCACTCTCTCTCTCTCTCTCTCTCTCTCTCTCTCTCTCTCTCTCTCTCTCTCTCTCTCTCTCTCTCTCTCTCTCCATTACTTGCTCCGCCGGCACCATTATGACCACGCTATTACGGCGCCGATCTTTCTCCGTTGGTTGGTCTCCGCGACTCCCTGGTGTCGCTCACCTCAGCGGGCACACGCTTTCACCTGCTGCTTCAAGGATCGATGCATTATATTTTCTTTTCTTATCAGTCAGATTGTATTTTGTATGTGTATTCAATATTCAGCTGTCCAGTTTTCACAGTGCTTTTGCAATTCAAATTATAAATTATAACAATTTATTGAATTATATTTCGGATGAAACAACCTTATATATATATATATATATATATATAT
>NC_087164.1:4212422-4287422 GCF_035594125.1 Scylla paramamosain | reverse complement strand
GCGTAATAATGTAGCCTACATCGTGCTGCAAAGTTCGTCACACCCAAGGTAACTCGAGACTTACCTTCCTCGCGTCGAAAGCATAATCTGCAGAGAAATTAAAGCAGCCCGGCTCGATAGTGTAAAAGGAATTAGCTCTCAGGGATTAGCGGTGGCTCTAAAGCGATGTCATGGAACTAATAACTAACACCACAATATAAAGTCTTCAAGGCTAACAGGTGCAGAACTTGCACCAGAAGGCGAAGACAGGTGTAAAAGATGACCCAGAACTTGGACATGGCATGGCACATAAGGTCTGACCGGGAGTCAACCTTGACCTGACGGTGCGCTTCCCACCAGGTTCATTGCTGCACTCAGTAGCCTTGAGGAAGAGATGAAAATCAAATAGGGCAGACCGGTATCCTTCTAGAACAGTCTCTTGGGAAGTCTGCCCTAGCTCTCAGGTTTTAGGAACAACTCGAACTTTGTTAGAGAGGGAGGAGTGCCACGCATTAATTATAAGCAAGGCAAAAAAAAAAAAAGGATATTAGTGCTAGAGGGAAAATCAAGTAAAAAGCCAAGAGCCGGACTGTCAGAGAGCAGGGACACCTGAAGAAGAACCAAGTCGGCTGGTGTTAATTCTGACAGATCTTGAAGAACATTTAAAATTTTATATTTTTTTTATTTTATTTATTTATTATTATTATTATTTTTTTTAAAGAGGGTGCTAAGTCACAAAGATGATCTCCAAAATAATGTCCAAATTATTCATTAGCACTTATAAAGATGGATAACTAACTAACTAACTGAATAAACAAATAAATAAGTAAATAAATAAAATGTAATAATATGTACAATGTTTTATTTTTATTTATTTTTCCATCTTTTTCTTTTTTTAACCCAGTTCAAGGATTAACAAACCTACCATTACAAAAGAGTTAAACAGTTGCTGCTTTCAAATATATTACGAGAAAGCAAGCAACATTCTAAAAAAATACTATAACGATTAGCTACTCTTTAATTAAGTTTGCAAGAATCTGACAATAATAATTAATACCTTTTCTTATCAGAAATTATTTGTTTCAGCGCATATGTAGGATCTCCTAAAAATACCATAAATGCAAGGTTACATAATGCAATATCATTGCTGGGTGGGAGAAAGCTGAAATATGGAAATCAGCAATGTGTTATAAATGCAAATAACATGAAATATATGATTTTCCATATATCCGCAATGAACAAGATCAACAAAAAGGGACATATTTACTGTTGTTATACCTGTTGATCTCTTCCGGGGCAGCTGGGAGCGGTGTTCAAATACAATGATAGACTTGGACAGGCGTAATGGCGGCGATATAGGCTGACAGGATACACAAAAGCCAGCAGGATACCCAGGCGCAGAGCAGTATATGAGCCGACAGGAGCACAAGCTGACAAGGGCAAGAAGGCAGGAGAAATCTTGATAGAGGCCCTGAAGCAGCAAAAGACATATAAACGTTGTCCTCGTCGAGTGTGGACGGTCGTGGCAGGTATACTCGTATATATGTAAGCCAGGAGTAGGAAACATGAAACCCACACGGACAAGAGTCAGTAGACATGAGCAGAAAGCCACACGATCAGCAGAAACACCACAGTTTGTATCAGGTAAAAAACAGAAACTTTCCTGTGGACTTTGGTAGCAGGACCTATGAGGCGATAAAGTGTGGCCAAGGGTTATAGCAGGCAAAGTGCAGAAACTTTTCTCTGGACTTTGGTAACAGGAACCAAGAGATGATGAAGCGCGACCAAGGGTTGAAGTGGCGGAGGCAAGCGGCCCAAGATGACAACAAAAAAAAACCTCCAGAAGCCACAAGGTAGCAGGTAGCAGTAGCAGAAGCTGAAGGCACATGATGAGGCCGAAGCAGCTGGCGACCAGGAAAGGTATGTGGGTGGAGGACACAGACACTGAACAGTGAACTCCAAGCTACCTTCCATTCCATCGCTGCCACCACTTGTTCTAATTGATCAGATATTGTTATTGGTAGTGTGGGGTACCCAGGACCGCCAAGGAAACTCAGTTGAAGACAGACTGCCGTATATTAATGAGAAAAAAATAAAAATACTTGCGCAAAGGAGGTAGATCAGCTGAGTCTGAGCCCGAATCTATCCGAGACTCGACTCCACTGCCAAAAATCTATATCAATGTCAATAAAAAAGGAATATATATATATATATATATATATATATATATATATATATATATATATATATATATATATATATATATATATATATATATATATAAGAAGTTCTTCCTTTCCAATAGTCTAATAATTAATAAAGCTCCAGTGTAAAAAGTAGTGTGATAAGAAGCATAAAGAAGGAGCCATTTTATATTGCAAAATGTTGCATTGTAAGAAATCATGCAGCACTGTTGAAGTTGCTGTTGTGATTTACTTATTGTTCCTAGTAACTAGTAATTTACAGAAGATATGGTTCTGGATATGAAGACAAGTGGAGAAAGTTTCCTTTATCCACCAGCATTGGTTTTATGTCTAGGTCCCTTGGGGTTTGTACTTACAAAACACGGCTTCAATTTTACTATATTTCACCATTTTTCAGAGTAGAATGAGCGTTTCTTTGTGCAAATGTGTGAAATATAATGTAAAAGCATCTCATATGCATAATAAGATAAAAAGTGAGAAAAAATTTGTTAATGCATTTTTTCACTTTTTTTTTTTTTGTTGTATGAAAGAACAAACTTTTCATAACAGACTCATAAACTTTAAGCTTAAGTTAGATAATTTGTAACACCACTCAATTTCACGCGAGTAATGGATGGAAAAAGACGTCAGGGGGCTCATTTCATATGGCAAAATGCCTATTCAAAATAATTTTCTACGACCTTTTACATATACTGAAAGTGTGATACAGTTTATAAGCGATTTCTTTTGCCAGTTACAGCGACATCTTAATGTAGCCATATTTTAGAAACTGGAATATTACTATATAATGCTAATGAAGAGATAATGGGAAATATCACAAATTGTCGAGTTTTCAGTGTTCGCCGGCTGGTTTAATTCAGAAGTTGGTCAACATCGTCTCGCGATACAAAGTAGTCGTCTCATAAGTCAAAACATTATATTTTGATGTACCATCTTGATTTTCCGTGATTTCATTCCTTCTAATATAATTTTGTTATTACTTTACTATGTTATTTGCCGATATTTACTTGAATTTATAGGACTAAAAATTACTTCATAGAGCAAAATATAGTCGCCTTGGTGTAGGAAGCTCTCTCATGTTTAGAGGGTTTAATATTAGCAAATACACTTTAAGACACATTTTATCTTGCTTCTGCAGAGGTTGATGCTTCTCTTAAAAAGTGCATAGCAAATTTTGTTCAGTTTCTTTGTGAGAAAAAGAAAATTCTACAGCCGAGACGCAGGGTGCTGCAGTGTTTTTAATGCCACGTCTCTCGGGTGTGTCTTGCCATATCCAGAACATGGATATGGTATGCCTTTTGATTTTAAAAGGCTTCTCAAGGTGGGCATTGTCCATTTGCATACTTCGTTAGATGTTTCCATAACACTGGATAACTTCTATGTTCGCCAAGGCTGACAATCAGTTTGTTTTGTTGCTTTGGTGGCAAAACCTAAGTTTATGAAAATAAACTGTTTTCGGAGCATTATAAATTCGTGTCTTCTGAAAACCTCCTAGAAGATAAATAACACCGTGTAACAAAATTTCAACTATTTTGTCTTTGGTCAATAAATGTTATTTCGTATTTTTTTTATCTAGAAATCAAAGAAAATGACAATTATTCTCTTGAAACTTTTCTTTTTTTTTCTTTTGCTGTGGACAGCGATGCTTTGAAACTAACCTGTTGTCATAGATTCAGACCTTATGTCATCCATTGCGCCAGTGCCACACTCCTCTGAGCTCCTCATACCCACTTCTCCAAAGAGAGAGCAGCAGTTTTTAGAAAGGAAAAACAGTTCAGAAGATGAAGTCATTGATCCAGATTTCAGAGGCGCAACTGAGGAGAGAAACCCTTACTACCCCAACGACGTCAACGACCTGATCAGAGATCTTGGTCTCAGTAAGTCTAATGCAGAGCTTTTAACGTCCAGACTCAAGCAGTGGAATTTGTTAGATGAAAGTGTGAAAATATCCGGTCAGCGAAAGTGTCACCAGCTTTTTTTCAAGCTTCTTTTTACTTGTCAAGATGAGCTTTGTTTTTGCCACAATGTGACCAGTCTGTTTGAAGCAATTGGAATCGCCTATAACCCCAACGAGTGGCGCCTCTTCATTGTTTCATAACGGGAACATGTATCCACATCCTCCCCTCGCTCACTCTGTCCAGCTCAAAGAGGAATACAATTGTGTCAAGATCTTGCTATATGCCTTGAAATATGTAGAGTACGGTTGGGAGGTTATCGTAGACTTCAAGATCATGGCCTTGATGAGTTTCCAATGCGACTTTACCAAGTTTCCCTGTTATCTTTGCCTTTGGGACAGCAGGGACACCGTGACACACTACCACAAGAGGGACTGGCCACAGCTGACCGAGTTTAGTGTCAGAAGAACATCAAATGGGACTTAAGAAACGTACTGTTTCCTCCACTGCACTTAAAATTGGCCCTTATGAAACAATCAGTCAGAGCTCTAGATAAGGAGTCTACAACTGAAGTATCTCCAAGATTTCTTCCCTTTGCTGTCAGCGGCAAAAGTTGATGACGTGTCTTCGTCGGGCCTCACATGGGGAACGCTGCTACTAAGGGTCGTATAATGAAAACATGATGGGAGACTATATTTGTATAAGCGTAAATCGCGAAAAACTACTACTTTCTAATGTTTTATTGTCTCACTTGTGTAATCCTAGAATAAATAAATGCCTCTTTCGTATTATATGTCGTTTTGCTTCTACTATGTGCAAATGAAAGTTCAAATACGCCACTTTCTCCGCATGGTAATAGGTAAATTTTATAAATATCATTACTCTGGCCACAAAAGCAAAGTTAGAAATAAATATCAGTGTTTTCCATGTTTTCTAGGCATAAGCAAACAAAAAATAATAGTTGTTACCCAAGGACAAAAATCGTGTTACATAGTGAACTTTGAGTTTCATCAGTTAAGGAACTAAATCAGTTTTGTCCCAGGAATACAAATAGTGTAAAAGACATGGAACTGAAACGTTTATATCGTAGATACGTATTTGAAAATACTCTAGTTATTTTACTATTTCGGTATGTGGTAACAGAATATATATAAAAAAATATCCAGTATATCATCTCTTCTCTGAAATATAATAATATCCAGCGAATCTGCCAACCGCAGCTTGAGTTCGTGACTTCTCCCATTATGAATTATGATAGGAATATCTGAAGTGTCGCCGTTGCTGAGGCTGGGCACCACAGTAGCACATTATCGTAGCACCGTTAGAGACTCTCAAATCCCCTGGTCCCCATCATCAGCATCAGCCAGGTATGTAAACTGTATGGGGTGCTATTTTATCCTGTACTGTACACAATGATGGATGGATGTTTGATGCTCAGTAAATGAGTGTGGTTGAAGGGCGATTTTGTCGCGACTCAACCAGCGCAGCAGAGGAGGCGGTGAGGGCACAGGATGTTGGTGAGGGGAGGTGTGGCAGGCCCGCGTGGAGCCAAGTCGGCCTCCCTACCCTTCACGCCAGTGGCCGCCAGCCACCACACTGTGGCGGTCTGGTAGCATGCAGTAGTGATGCGTGGTTTTACTGATACTGGGTACAAGCGCGAAGTAACACCACCAGGTCTCAGATTCACTCCTTGACATTCCTGTAGTGTTTTATACACGTGCCATGTTATCCAGATACTTGTGCACAATTGAATACTCAGTGTACTTAATAACTGAGCCGTCACTATATTCTGCTTTTGAAAATGAGATTTTTATGTAGAACAGATGGACCAGTTTTGCTTTTATAGATGTTGTTTACATCTTACTAAATTTCCAGTCTAAGGGTAACATCATTTAATTGCAAGAAATTAACTGGGTAATTGTCTAGAGTCCTTTCCAAGCCTTATTACTGTTTGTTCTCTTCTATTCTTTCATATATACCTGTAGATACACCTAAAATTTAAATATAATGTGGGGGAGAAGTGCCCCTGTCCTTAATGGGGTAGTCATTGGGGTGGGCAAAGCTCCCTGGTTAGGTTAGCTAATGTTAGATTAGATTAGTGTTCATAAGGGGGTGTCCAGGTAGAGGTGAAGCCCCTCCTAGTTAGGTTAGGTAATGTTTTATATAAAAAGTCTATGGCAACTAGCCTAACCTAATTGGGTGGCTTTGCTCACCTGGACCTGCCCCATTAAGGACATGAACCTAGCATTACCTTACCTAACTGGGGGGCTTTGCCCCCATGGAAGCCTCCCTTCAAGGATGAGGGCATTCCTCCCCATCCTTATATTTACATTTTAGGTATATCTAAAGGTATATGCAAAAGAATGGAAGAGTAATAAGGTTGGGAAAGGACTCTAGACAATTACCACTAATGGAAAGATTTTTGTAACTTATAAGTTAGAGTTATGAGAATTATTGCTGCAGATACATCTATCCCATGTAACTTGGAGGCAGTAATCCTCAACACCTTGAGGCAGAAGGCACCAGAAATCACTGGAAGGGTGCAGTAGAGGCATCACAAAGTACAGAAGCCACAGGGATGCACTTATTGAAAGATTCAAAAAGTTGTAATTCAATGCATGAATTGTATAAGTTTATCATATTTCCTTCATATTTATTAACTATCAAGAACTGTGGATCTAAAGTTATATTTAGTGTATACTCTTAGTAATGGAAGGAATTATTATTGCATTTAAGTAAAATTTTCAAACAGTGCTATAGTTTCCATAGAGGGGGGATTCCATACCCTCCAACTTGAAAGTTATTATTTCCCATAATGATGCAAGATCCCAACTTGCAGTTTCCAAAAGAATGTTTGATTTGATTCACAAATCATGAAAAGCTCTCTCTCTCTCTCTCTCTCTCTCTCTCTCTCTCTCTCTCTCTCTCTCTCTCTCTCTCTCTCTCTCTCTCTCTCTCTCTCTCTCTCTCTCTCTTCTCTCTCTCTCTCTCTCTCTCTCATCTCTCTCCTCTCTCTCTCTCTCTCTCTCTCTCCTCTCTCTCTCTCTCACTCAGATTGTCAGTACACTAACAAAAACTTTCACAAAATAAATGCCTTTCAAGTTGAAGTTGATAGAGGGGTTTCTGATATCAGGTTTCATAACTGATAATGATACTTATTATCAGCATCCCAGTAGGTCCTCTGGCTTTGGGGGTGAAGTTTCCAGAAAATGAGCAGTGCTTTCCATCACACAAAGATATTTGAACTTTAAACATAGTATCTGTTATATCAGGGGGGTACCTGTTCTATTCAGTGCTCACCTAATGCATTCCTAGTATATGGAGCATTTTGTGCTCTTCTAGTATTTTCTAGTGCCCTCCATTTCCTTCAGATGCCTTATGTTTAGTGTTATCTCATATGGCACAGTTTCCCTTCCATTTTTCTACTTTATGCTATTATCAATATTGTTTTGAGTTTCTCTGTTCCACTATCATGAAACATCATTATCTATGTTACAGTATTAACTGAAAGCACATAGAGTTTTGTAATGGAAGTCATGAGACACTGAACACTGTTTGACACCATCATGATTCTGAATGACTACCTGTCATTTAGAGACAGTTTATTGTCAATAGTGTAAGAATATCAAAGTTTATAATTGTTAGAAGTTCGTTAAACTTTGAGTATTAGAATTCATGTTGGTCTCACCTCTTTCATCCTGATGTGATGTCTTCTCCTTAATGCCAGAAACTAGTTTTGTTCAGACATGTTATAGTAAGTTAGTTGGTAAATCCATATTTTGATCCAGAGTCAATTTGAAATTTTTTTTCTCTCTCTCTCTCTCTCTCTCATCTCTCTCTCTCTCTCTCTCTCTCTCCTCTCTCTCTCTCTCTCTCTCTCTCTCTCTCTCTCTCTCTCTCCTCTCTCTCTCTCTCTCTCTCTCGTCTCTTCTCTCTCTCTCTCTCTCTCTCTCTCTCTTTGCCCATCTCTTTCCAGTTACCTGTATGCCATCTGTGCCACACACTAATACATCTCATTTTACTGTCCAAAGAATGCTTTCGTTGTTATGGTTCATGAATGTAATACAGGTTGACATTAAAAATCTGGCATCCTCTGGACATGAGGAGTGCCGGATATTGTTATGGCTATATATGCTGTAGATATTTAACAGAAACAGTCTTTCTAAGAAAGAAAATTATATACTAAATGGAAAAGCAAATGAAATTTTAATGTTCTCTACAGTTGACGATGTTTATGTTTTATGCCATGTCTTTTCTTTGCTGAATCCATAATGGGGTTATACAGTAGCAAATAAGTGATAAAATGAGAAGGAAGGAGCAGGAATGCTTGTTAGTAGTGCAAGCAAGATCCAACACCTGAATCTAGAATACAGCAAGATCAAAGCATAAACGGCACCTCCAGAAAACAGTGGCGCATCAGTGTGGTAAATTTGAAAATGTGCTCCAAAATTCATGCTGGAAATCTGAAGGAACTGGATTATTGATGGCTGGATTTTTTAATCTCAACCTATATAAATTTTCTCAGATCCAGACATCTTCCCTTTCTTAAATTTCTTAAACACATCTCTTTCCCCTTCTAAACTCTCCCTACACTTTACAAGTCTTAGTTTCTATGATCTGCACCAGTTCAATAAGTCTTCCATAAAGCTCTTCAGTTATGTATAAAGCTATACTTAACTGTAATATGAGTACATATGGAAGGCACAAATGTACACTAAGTTCATTATGGTGAGAGGCCACTGAGCATGAGTTGCGGCTAAATGAACAACACACTGGTAGCATAATGCTGATGGAATAGAGGGAGGAGCTATGAGGAGAGCACCTATGAGATCTTTGTGACACCCAACTTTCACACTATTATTTTTCAACTTATTTGGTAGTTTTATATTATGAAACTCTTTGGAAATAAAATCAAGGGTGAACAAAGTATGTATGCCCTTACATAGTTATCTCTTATTAATAAGGACTGAATATTTGTTAAATCCAACATATTATTTACAACTGAATCTTGCTTTCCAGTCTGTGAAAGCTCAAGTTTAAATGCTGAGGTTTTTTCCATTGCAAGTTTGTATTCTGTGCCAACTTTCCTCTACTGCAATGTCTCAGTCAAACATTACAAGCCCAAATACCCAAGGTGTGTACAACTATACAGTCTTACTTTCATTATTATTTATGTGTATTTACCAGGATCATAATATAGGTTATCTGGATTTATTTGTTGATTAGAATAGCCATTCACTTAGCAGCAAGTAGGTAAGGGATGTAAGCCAAGGGGTTGTGACCTCATTGTCCTGGCGTGTGGTGTGTGAGTAGTCTCATTCCTACCAAAAAATCAGTCACTATGACCTCTAAGCTCATTTTGTAGGGGAACAGATAGCTTGGTGTTATCCTATACCTTCATTATTTCAAAATTATAAGTTGTTATATACAGTAAAATCCCTCTTATCTGGCATCAACGGGACCGCCGACATGCCGGATACTTGAATATTGCCGGATACTTGAATAGAAGTGAAAATTATGTCCACAATCACCACCCTACACTCACACATCTTACCATAACAAAGATCAGCTGATCGCCGTGCCGCGCGTCGCCACCCGTGCTGCCACCCCACACTCACCAACACACAATACTACTGTACTAACATTCTCTTTAATACTTTCCTCTTATAAATAAGTTGATGGGTTACAAAAATAAAGTACGTATACACTAATCTCTCTCTCTAATCGTCGACAAATGTCTACCTTCTGCTTAAGTGTAAGCACAACACGCTTCCTCTTTTCTACAACTTTAGGCATGATGAAGGCGTCAGGCGATAAACAGTGCACACGCGGGACTGAGTCACTGGAGTAAACACAGTTGCAGTGAGCCGCGAGTGGCGCGAAGCAGTGCACTCTGGTGGCGAGGGGACAAAGTATGCCTCGTGCGGGGAAATTTTAATCGGTTTTATGAGTACACATTGATTATTTATTGATTTTAAGGCTCGGGAAAAAATGGTGCCGGATACTTGAAGCTGCCGGATACTCGAATGCCGGATGAGAGGGATTTTACTGTACAAACTGGATGTTTTTTTGAATGGCTTTTGATTTGATGATGGAACAACGACACTGTATATCTTCCAGTACACTTGGCAACATGTATAGGCCATGCAGTGCTGCATCCCAGTGTCCTTGACACATGAATCCTGCTTGCCATTGTCAGGTTAGGTCACACTCTAGGGTTGAGGTGGCAACAGAGCAGAGAGGTACAGCCAACACCCAGAGTACCAAGTTAGTCCTGGTTCCACTATGGTGAAGACTGTAATAGAATCTTATTTTTGCATTTGCGGAAAGATTTGAGGTACTACGGTGTATCTATAGCATCATACACCCCAAAATGTGGACATGCTACCAGCCATGCTCCAGGTTGAGTATGATTGCTTGCTTACTAAACATAATTTAAAGTTGTTAAGTTTTCAATAGTCATCTCACAATTTTTGCAACTTGTTCTAACTTTAGGATAATGATGTTGATGTCCATTGTTTATCTTACAGATGGAGAGAAACTCTCAAGTGATATGACTTTTTGATAGTAATGAGTGAAAACTCCCTTTCAGAAGTAATGAGTACAAAACACAAAAAACAAAATGTGTTCTTCATTTTATCTATGATGTCATTTCACTTAAACATGTTATATCAGACCATTCAACATTTATGTGTGTGAGAGAGGAAAAAAGGGAGGGGAAGTTGTGTTATTCATAGCTTGTCCAAACTTCTTGTAATTTGTTTTCGTCATAATAAGAGGAAGACAGTTTGGCTGCTGTGGGATTCTGAAAACTAATGTTTAACACACAAAATGTGGACTGTCTGTTTTCTGTACCTGATAAGCTTCTTGAGGTTTGCTTTTATCATTCCTAAATATTTAACCTGAATAATCAGACAGAGGTGGAGTGAAGCGTGCAGCAGAACCTGAGGCAGCTACCAATGAGGAGAAGCGCTTCCACACAGACACCACAGCCACTACACCTGATGAAACCACAGAAGTTGTCCGAAGGAAACGGAGAAATATATGCTCTCCTCCTCTCTTACTGTGGCAAAAGGCTACTTAGGGCATGCAGAGGTAGACATTTACTAAATAAAATACACTGTATTTTGTATGTGCTGTAAAAAAAAAAAAAAGGATTTTGAGAAAGAATTCCATCTTACTAATTAGTAGTAAATTTTGATGAAGTGCTCACTCATATTAATTCAACAGAAACCCAGGTTACCGTACGATAGAAGATGACCTTTTGACTGCCATGTTACACGCTGACCTAATGACTGAGGAAGGCTGTACCTGTCCTCAGATGTTCCACTTCCAACGTGCAGCTCGTACAGACAAGGGGGTTTCAGCAGCCCGCCAGGTGGTGTCTGTTAAACTCCGTAAGTGTTGAAAATCTGAAGATAGTATTATCACAGTGCTGCAGTGGGAGAAAATATGCCAAGAAACAATATTGACTGGGCCCATGTTATAGAATCATTCATTGGAAATACATAATGGAAGTAATGAAATATCTTAATTATTTGTCTGCATGTGATCAGAGATGCATCTTATCAACTATTATTTAGTTGAATGTAGGCATCTCCTTTCCTTTTTATGAACCCCATTCATTCTTGCAAGTTGATGAATTTTCAGCTGAAGATGTGCCAATACCAGATATGGTAGTGAAAATCAATCAACATCTCTGCAGTCAGATCCGTGTCATGGCCATTCGACGAGCAACTAAAGGTTTCAACTGCAAATCTTGGTGTGATTCTCGGACCTACTCTTACATGTGTCCAACCTTTGCCTTTGCTCCGGAGGTGGAGGTAATATTTCTAATTTTTATGTTGTATCATAGCTCATACTCTTGCTGTCTCATATGTGTTGGACGGTATCCAGTAGAGAGCTGGAGATCCTCCTCTTAGTAATGCCAATGTTACAAGTAAAGGCAGCATATTATGTTTTCTGTCTACTTATCTATATATTTGACATATGTTCCTGAGAATCCTCCCTAGGGGATGGCTGTGACGAGTTTCAGTATGTTCTAGTATTTATATTCCCTTCTTGCACACTCAAGTTTCCATTCACCCCTCACTACTTCATCTTACATACTCCTGCACCAGTTTTTCCTCCTTCTTACTGGAAATTGTCATCTTACATCCATATCATCTAATTTTCTATATATTCTCATTTTGTCATTTCAGTTTTTGTCATTCTTTCTTTGTGGCCAGACTGCCTTAGGGTACAGTGCTTGATTCCTCAAACTCTGGATTTTACATTCCATTAGTTTTGTCTCATATAATAAGTCTGTTATGCACACCATCCACCTCATATGTGCACAATAAACAACAAAACCCTGGTAAGATCAGAAGGCAAAAAAGATGTAGGAGTTATAGTTGTCTGGAATAATAATAAAGTTATATTTGGTGTTGGTCAGACCCGATCTAGATTAGGTTATGCAATTCTGTTTCCCAGATTACAGAAGGGATATAAGTCTGTTTGAGTCATTGCATAGGAAAATGACTAAAAAGATAAAGAGCAGAGAAGCTTTGCTCACAAAAGGAGATTGAGATTTTCGAATTTACATTTTTAGAGAGGCATAGATCTGATAGAAGGTCTTTAAGTGGTATGTTGGATATAACAAGGGTGACAAAAGCAAAATCCTCAGAACCAGTAATCAGGATAGGACAAGAAATAACAGGTTCAATGTTAATAAACTTAGATAAAAAAAAAAAAAAGAAGAGTCTGGTTCTCAAATGGGATGGCAAATGAAAGGAATAGACTCAGTAATTGGGCTATTAATGTTGAGCCAATAGGGAGCTCTAAAAGAAGATTAGAAAAAATTATGAAGATGATAGATGGAAATAGGTAGGCATGTTTCATACAGGGACTGCCACATGCAAGTCTACTTTCATCTTGCAGCTTTCATATTTTCTTATGTTACCATTCTTATTTTGCACACTATAGCCATTCCTCAAGTAGCTCATTTCAGCTGCTTGGATCATTGATCTTTTTGTCTTTCATTCTACACTCATCTCTTATTTATGTGAGTGATAGTAAAATTATTCCATCATGCACAACTTTTTATATATGTAACATCCTATCATTTTCTTTCATCATGTGCTCATAGATCTAGCTACTTGTCTTCCTTGTACTGCTCTTTCTTTTTCTCCTTTTCCATGCTTCCTTGCTGGCATATAATTGAACCAAGCTAGTTATATCTATGTACCACAATTTTTTCTCCATTCAGTCTAGTTTTGCATTGCCTTGAACATCCATGTCTTCCTTTATATGGACCCTCAGAATCAGTTGCTTCACCTTTTCTCCTTTCAAGTAACCACCTTTTCCTACCATTAAGTTTTAACTTTTACCATTTGCCTATGCCATCAGCCAAATTTTTTTTAGCCTTTACAAGTTGCTCTTGCTCAGGGCCTTACCATTTGCAAACAGACTATTTTGTATTATTTTGAATATATATGTTATGTCATTGTAGTTAATGTCAAGAATCTTTATAGTAAGCTATTTAGGCGGTAAACTTACTTGTGCCTTGTGATTCCTTGTTTTTAGGTTACTGTCCCTACATGGATGGCAACAACACTTCCTCTGACGTGTTTTCCTATATTTTCTTGAACAGCACTCTTGATATATGTCTTCCTATATTTTCTCACACAACTCCATCAGACATATCTCTCTCTCTCTCTCTCTCTCTCTCTCTCTCTCTCTCTCTCTCTCTCTCTCTCTCTCTCTCTCTCTCTCTCTCTCTCTCTCTCTCTCTCTCTCTCTCTCTCTCTCTCTCTCTCTCTCTCTCTCTCTCTCTCTCTCTCTCTCTCTCTCTCTCTCTCTCTCTCTCTCTCTCTCTCTCTCTCTCTCTCTCTCTCTCTCTCTTGCATGATAGTTAAATATTAAGTATTTATTTCTGTATTCCTTCATTATAAAAAAGGCATCGACAAAGGACAAAAGCAGATCATGGGAATCCCTTTCTGGAACTTTGCCACGCATAAAGAAGCTAAAGAAACTTTTTTTCCCTATTTTTCATTTTGGTGGTGGAAATTCACAGGTACAGTGAATTTGTCTCCTAGAGGCAGCTGGGTTTCTGTGAATGAGTAGTGACTGGCACCAACCATAGCTCAGCTGTGGATAACAGCTGTACTGTAGATATACCTCATTGGTGGTGTAACCCCTTTGTCTGTTTTGTGGTACTATAAATGCAATGGGGCCACAGGGTTAGGAGGTGACATTGTTGTCATTTGGGAAGGGGTTCTGATATGGACCTCTTTGTCTTCCCCTTTGTATATTTTGTGGACTAATCCAGTGCTTTACTTAGATAATATAGTAGCAAATAATTTATGATTTATCAGAAAGTATATCTGATTAAATATGAATGAGCAAATTTAGCTTAAATAAATGTTCTTATAGTTTGTGAAAGACTTTGTTGCATTTATAATGATTATAAGCCCATGACAACATCAGCTAGTTTGATTACTGATCATCTATGCTTCCCTGTTTCGTAGCCAGCTGTGTTGAATTCTGCAGCTATCCTTGTCCATGCTTGCTTTGTCAGCAGGAGCATCCTCTTGTCCATCACCTTATTGTGGAAGACATCTTGTTGTTTTATGAGCTCCATTAGTAGTTCCTTGTCACAATACCAGTGGGGCTTGAACATTTGCCCAGTTGATTTATACCAAGAAAGGTTTAGGTCAAGGAAGTGGTTGTGTGACTGTGGCTTTACTGAGGAGAACAGTGTGGTGAGACTTGTGCAGTGAACAAAGCTGAAGTCTGGCGTTAGGCAGCCAACTGCATTACTTACATTGGATGCATGATTATACTATTGTATTTGTTATTCTATCTATCACTATATGTATTATTATACATTACATAATATATATTGTAACCCTAATGTGTATAAAAATGCTTTAATTATGAAGTTTTCCATATGCACATGCCTGTCTGGTGTACTAACCTAGCCTGCAAGCATCCTTAAAGAAGGGAAGGGGAGCAGGTTCATCTTTGGTTCCGAGTGGATTGGGATCCCCATCAAAGGGAAGGGAAAGGAGAAGGTAGTAACATTGATTTACAGTACAGCCATAAGTCCTATTGTGGGGAGCACTTAGATCTGAGTGGCTGGTATGATACTTGTCTGGGACTTGGGAATTTGTATGTACCTGTCTTGTTCCCACTTGACATAAATCTCTAGTTTGTATGGTTACTTTTAAGGCCTGTTGAGGGCATTGGAGAAACCCATGACACCCTACTCATGGTAGGCCAGGATGTTGTTAGTTGTGGTGTAAGGTGGCAGCTGGTGTGAAAGTTGCTAATATAACCACAGCATGAGTCTCTGTTAATAGGGGTTAGTGTAATCACAGAAATCTTAATATTTTTTTAGGTGTTTTCTTTTGAGGTGATTGGTTGGTATCATGTGGAAGTTTATTTTGACTTTTCTCATGGGGTAGTTCTTAGAATTACAATTCAGATATAAGAGTGATAATGAAAAAATTAAATGTAGTAAGGTTACTTGAAAGGAAAGATAGATCTTGACCACCTTCTCAAATTGGAGACAAAAAGATAGTTATGATGACTGAGTTATTAAATGTTAACATATTCTATATTTACAAAATGCAATTTGAGTGTGATATTTTCAGCAGTCCAGTTGAGACTAGGCAACAGAGATACAGACAGTAATGAGATGTAGTTATACGATCAACCTGCCATAGTATTTCCTAATTTAATGTTTGCTAAATGTAATTTTTGTGGTTTATAGATAACATGTGTAACATGTACACTTTCAAGATTTCAGTTTGTTGTTAGCTTTCCTAAGTACTATGTTGACTTATCACTAAATCAAAACTATTTGATATAAATTTAAGGTTTCAACATGAAATTGTAATACTGAAAATAGGTAGTTAATTTCAGAAATAGTATAAATTCATACATGTTCAATCTAAATGAACAAAATATTACGATTCATGGATTTGATGAATATACTACTAATTCATTGCAATTCTGATTATAGTAAAAGTCCTATCTTTTGGCATTTACTGGACCAGACATGTGCTGAAACACTGAATGTACCAAAAGATCATATGTGAATTTCATCAGCTATATTACCAATGAATAAATGAGAACATAAGCTACTATTTACTTATTTATTTGCAGAAAACATAACCAATGTCTCCAAGGTATCTTTATG
Organism: Scylla paramamosain; assembly: GCF_035594125.1. Lineage (NCBI taxonomy): Eukaryota > Metazoa > Arthropoda > Malacostraca > Decapoda > Portunidae > Scylla > Scylla paramamosain. The sequence goes on along the minus strand of NC_087164.1, from coordinate 4,271,160 downwards.
CAGAATTCATAAACATTTTAAGCCATATTCTAGAAAACAAACAATATAAGTCGTATGTAAGGATGAACTAAGTCCATAATGCAGTCTAGTTTGGTCTCAGCAAACTTGATAAATGAACTGAGATTTTTCTACCATCCTCCCCATGAAACTTTCTTTCTCTTCTTCTTCCTCACTTTCCTCCTCTTTTGTTTTCCAAAGACAAACATGGCCATGTAAACATTGTAAATTCATTGTCAAATTCTTATTTTTTTACTCTGCCTGCTAAACTTTAAATTGCTTATATTCCTTTTCTCTCAGTTTAGTATTTTATTCGTATGCTCCAAGTTTATACCAAAAATATCCTCATGTACACCACTCACACCATTGTACCCATGGATGCTGTAGCCAACAGTGGAACATTTCTGAAACGTTAGATGCTGAAAGATGGGACTTTTTGCTGTATGTACTGTTAAGTGCATTTTAATATTGTCTGTCATAGTAGTGTGTCACTCATTTGTATTCTAACTTGAGTTGTTAGTGTTGTTTATAATATGTTACATAAGTTATAGATATAATATTTCTGTGTCTTATTACAGAAGGCAACAGAAGACTACCGCATCACTCCTGAAGTATTGGATGGATTAAGAAATATTCTCAAACTTTATGAAGGCACTCATAACTTCCATAATTTTACAGCACGAAAGTAAGTCGACCAACTTTTTTTGTGATCTCCAGACATTTCAAACAATTAAATTATGGAATCATCCATATAGATTTTGAAATGTACTTAAAGGAGATATTCTTTTTACATACTCCAAATGAACATTTATGTTGTCTTGATATAAACTTCTTTCTGAATCATTATTGTACTGTAGTAAGTGTCAACACTGACAGAATTTCATGAAGTTATATCACCAAAGAAATTAGAAAAGGTATCTTAACTTCTCATGTACATAAGGAAGGCACTAAATCTGAGGAGCTGTGTAAGTATAATAGTGATGTACTTGTGTGGACTTCTTTTAACTCCATAGCTGCAGTTGTGGAGGCAGATGTGGTTCATCTCTACCCATCACAGTAATACAAAGTGCATCGTATCTGACACACGAAGACCCAGAGAGGAAAGAGAGAAGAGAAAAACAAAAAAGAAAAAATAAATAGAAAATATGATAAAATAAGTAAAATATGTAAAATGTATTTCAAGAATGTAGAACTTGAGGATATAACTGGGGAAGGGGAGTATAGGGGGCAAGGAGATGTATGAAGTAGAAGTGGGAAGGGGATAAGATGGGGGAAGGACAAAAGGAGTAGGTGACAGGAAAAGAGAATACTCATTCCCTCTACTTTGTGTCTCTCTGATTCTTTACACACTTCTCACCTTCCTTTTATATATATATATATATATATATATATATATATATATATATATATATATATATATATATATATATAGAGAGAGAGAGAGAGAGAGAGAGAGAGAGAGAGAGAGAGAGAGAGAGAGAGAGAGAGAGAGAGAGAGAGAGAGAGAGAGAGAGAGAGAGAGAGAGAGAGAGAGAGAGAGAGAGAGAGAGAGAGAGAGAGAGAGAGAGAGAGAGAGAGAGAGAGAGAGAGAGAGAGAGAGAGAGAGAGAGAGAGAGAGAGAGAGAGAGAGAGAGAGAGAGAGAGAGAGAGAGAGAGAGAGAGAGAGAGAGAGAGAGAGAGAGAGAGAGAGAGAGAGAGAGAGAGAGAGAGAGAGAGAGAGAGAGAGAGAGACTGGCCAAGCCAAGGGCAACAAAAATCCAATGAAAAAAAAATGCCCACTGAGATGCCGGCCCCTGAACAGGGTCTGAAGCAGTAGTCAAAAATTGAAGAATAAGTGTCTTAAAACCTTCCTCTTGAAAGAATTCAAGTCATAGGAAGGTGGAAATATGGAAGCAGGCAGGGAGTTCCAGAGTTTACCAGAGAGAGGGATGAATGAGAATACATTAGAGAGGTGAACAGAATAAGTTTTAGAGAAAGAAGAGTCTTGTGCAGTGAGGCAGCGGGAGAAGGGAAGGCATGAAGTTAGCAAGATCAGAAGAGTGGTTAGCATGAAAATAGCAGTAGAATATAGTTAGAGATACAATGCAGTGATGAGAAAGAGGCTGAAGACAGTCAGTTAGAGGAAAGGAGTTGATTAGATGAAAAGCTTTTGATTCCACCCTGTCTAAAAGAGCAGTATGAGTGGAATCCCCCAGACATGTGAAGCATACTCCATACAGGGATGGATAAGGCCCTTGTACAGAGTTAACAGCTAGGGGGTGAGAAAAACTGGTGGAGACGTCTCAAAATACCTAACTTCATAGAAGCTGTTTTAGCTAGAGATGAGATATGAAGTTTCCAGCTTAGATTATAAGAAGAGGACAGACTAAAGATGTTCAGTGCAGAAGAGGGGGACAGTTGAGTATCATTGAAGAAAATAATTGTCTGAAAGGCTGTGTCAAGTTGATAGATGGAGGAATTGAGTTTTTGAGGCATTGAACAATACCAAATTTGCTCTGCCCCAATCAGAAATTTTAGAGAGAGGAGAAGTCAGGTGTTCTTGCTTGTGTTTATTTTCTCTACCTTCTCCATGTACTTTTATCCTCCTCCTTCACTCGCCTTATGGTGGCTTTTTTTTTTTTTTTTTTTTTTTTTTTTTTTTTTTTTTTTATCTGTCCATTAATTTTCACCCTCCTCCACTTCCTTGCCCAATGTCCTCTCCTTCTCCCTGTTATGAACTCCCTTCTTGCCCCCAGTTACCTTCCTCTGTCTTCCTCTTTTGCTCATCTCAAACCTTGCTCCCTGTCACCTCCTCTCTCCTTATCTGTCCAAGGTAAAGGGATAAGGGAAGGATACCTTTCTCCTCCTCACTCATTCCATAACACTTACTCTCTTTCACCTCAAATACAGTAAACCTTCGTTATATCGACTAATTGGGGGGAAACCACTGACGATAAAGGTGAAGATCCAATAAAATTGGCAACATGAATAATTCTAATCCATAAAGTAAGCTAACAGTAATAAATGTAAACAAAGTTGATATAATTATGGCTTTTAATAAAATTCTTTATGTACCACAAGTCCTTTCTCATGAAATCAGTTAAAACACTATATTTAGGCAAAAATAAATTTATTATGTTAAGCCACACACATACAACATGTATATACGGCATTTATTTAATTCTCACTTGCAAACCTCTCCCTCACCCAATTCTTGGCTTGGCCTAACCCATGGCTCACCAACTAGAAACTTCCTTTACTGCCCTGACTAGGTATGAACATACAATACTGTAACCAGATTTCATTTAAAAATATGGCATATGGTAGAGATTGTATGGCAGATAGCAGACAAACACCAAATTATGACAAATGCCATAATTATGGCAGACAGCACAACCTTGGTGGATGCAGTGTTTGTTCACCACCACCATCACCTCCCTCCCACCCTCACTCACTCCCTCACTGCCACCACTGCTGGCGAGATGTTCTGCCTCATTTACCAACATTTGTCTGATAAATCAGGTGGATGATCCATAGGCCAGACATGTCTGATGAATGTGAAATCAGTATAATGTGATTCGATGTAATAAGGGTTTACTGTAATTCCATTCTTATTGTTTATCAGTCTCATTCTATTTATCAGTCTTCAGAATTGTCCTTACTCACTGTCACATTTAACCTTTTGCTACTTTGACACTCAAGCTTGCATTCTGCCTCACTCACGCTGACTCTTATTCAGTCTCACTCTAATTAGCACTCTCACATCCCCACTCTCAATCTCATGCTCACACTTAGACTTTCACTTCTCATATTCTAACTCTTGCTTGTTCTCTCCTTCACACTGACTCACTAATGGTTCTCACTTATTGTTTCCTATCCACAACTATTCTCTCTCTCTCTCTCTCTCTCTCTCTCTCTCTCTCTCTCTCTCTCTCTCTCTCTCTCTCTCTCTCTCTCTCTCTCTCTCTCTCTCTCTCTCTCTCTCTCTCTCTCTCTCTCTCTCTCTCTCTCTCTCTCTCCCCCCCCCCCTCTCCCTCCCTCCCTCTCTCTCTCTCTCTCTCTCTCTCTCTCTCTCTCTCTCTCTCTCTCTCTCTCTCTCTCTCTCTCTCTCTCTCTCTCTCTCTCTCTCTCTCTCTCTCTCTCTCTCTCTCTCTCTCTCTCTCTCTCTCTCTCTCTCTCTCTCTCTCTCTCTCTCTCTCTCTCTCTCTCTCTCTCTCTCTCTCTTACACATTCAGTATCCTCACTCATCCTTACACACACACACACACACACACACACACACACACACACACACACATGCCTCTATATATATACCACTTGTTTTAGTGAATACTTTCATAATATGTTTTCATGTGGAAGGAGAGAGAGTGAGAGGTGGGAAAGGGAAAGGAAAAATGTGTTTGTCATCCTATAGTCTCTTACATTTAGTTTTTAATATAAATATATATGTGCATTGTCATCCTATAGTCTCTTACATTTAGTTTTTAATATAAATATATATGTGCATATTTTCAGTGGTATTTACATTAGCTATGAATGTTATATAGTAATATATATGAATTACAAATCATGGTAGGAAGTATAAACAGACATTCAATGAAAGTAATTATAAGGGAATTTTGTTTGAAAGCTGTAGTGCAATATTTTGTGTATCCAAGTATAGCACAGACACATAGATCATTTAAAGCTACATGGGTTTTTCATTTCAGATGTGAGTTTCAGATGGTGTATACTCTGCTTTTTTTTTTTTTTTTTTTTTATAGGAGGGGCACCAGCCAAGAGCAACAAAAATTGCAACAAAAAAAAAAGGTCCCACTGAGGTGCTGGTTCCTGAACAGAGTCTAAAGTGTTAGTCAAAATACAGAATATGAAAACCACTATTACATAAGTGTTACAAATTAATGCAGAAAACATAATTGTTCAAGGAAAGTAATTACAAATGAATATGTTGTTACAAGTTATAGTGCAAGGTTTGCTGTGTCTGATACCAGTGGGAAACATCTTGATTGTTGTGTAGGCTGTGACATTATCAAGATGGGCTAGGCTTCATTTGGTCCAAGTCCAGTGACATGACTAAGTACACACACACACACACACACACACACACACACACACACACAGAAGAGTAAGAGGAGACCTGGTAACACTGTACAGATTACTAAACAATATAGGAAGAATAGACAGAAATTACTTGCTACCACAGATGGAGGAGGGAGGGAGACGTACGAGGGGGGCATGGGAAGAAAATAAAGAAGAGTAGATATTCAAGTGACATCAAGAAATACAACTTCTCATATTGAAATCTGGAAATGATTTGAAGAAAGATGTGGTTGTGGCAAAACAGTGTACACATGTTTAAAGAGAAACTGGATAAATATGGTTATGGAGACATGACAAAATGAGCTTTAGCTCGTGCCCTGTACAATACAACTAGGTAAATACACACACACACACACACACACACACACACACACACACACACACACCTGAAAAGAACAAATGATGTGCAAGATAAGTATGACATTTTTATGAAACTATATGAGACAGGTGTGAATAAATATTATCCCACTATACTGTACAAACCTAAAGATAAAGAAAACAGGTGTGGTTCATTGCAAGATATGCAAGTACAAAGAAAAAAAAGAGATGAAGCATGGATAAGAATGAAAAGAAATAAAAAATGAAAAAAATAAAGAAGACTTTAAGATAGCAAGAAAAGAATATGTGAAAATAAAGAAAAAGGAAGAGAAAGGATATGAAAAAGATATAGTTGAAAAGTGCAAGGATGAACCAAAACTGTTCTACAGATTCATAAATGGAAAAATTAAACTAAAAGAAAAACTAGAAAGGTTGAAGGATGGAAATGAAACATATGAAGACCCAAAAGATATGAGTGAATTGCTAAACAAAAAAGTTTCAGTAAGTTTTCACAGAAGAATCAGAATTTAAAGGACCACAAGATGAGAAGACAAAAAAGCAAATGTGGGGAAATTATAATAATTAAAGAAGTTTATAAAATGATGGAAGAACTGGAAGAAAGAAAAGCAACAGGACCAGATGGAGTATCAGGCTTCATTTTAAAAGAGTGCAGGAAACAGTTAATTGAACCAGTATATGACATAATTAAGTGCTCATTATCAACTGGAAGATTGCCTAGGGAATGGATGAGAGTAGACATAATGCCAATTTATAAAAATAGAAAGAAAGAAGAACCACTAAACTATAGACCAATATCAATGACCAGCATAGTATGTAAGATCTGTGAAAAGTGATAAAGCAGTGGACAAAATTTCCAGAAAAACATGATATAATAACAGAAAAACAGTATGGCTTTAGACAAAAGCGATCATGTGTAGGCTGTGATGTCATCAAGGTGGGCAGGACTTCATTTGCTCAGGTCCAGTGAGCTTTTATTCAAGAGCGACTGATATAACACAGAAGAGGGATGGTTGGGTAGACTGTGTGTATTTAGATCTAAAAAAAGCTTTTGACAAAGTTTCCCACAACAGGCTACTATGGAAGCTAGAAAATAAAGGAGGATTAAGTGGAAAAAAAAATGGATAGAAAGTTACTTAAAGGGAAGAGAAATGAGAATGTTAGTAAAAGATGTAAAATCAAAATGGAGAAAAGTAAATAGTGGAGTACCACAAGGATCAGTGCTGGCACCAATATTTTTCCTGATCTACATAAATGATAAGCCTGAAGGAGTAAAGAGTTACATGAGTTTATTTGCAGGTGATACAAAATTACAGACATGTAAGAAATGGCAAAGACTGAAATTCTACAAAAGTACTTGAATAAAATCTGGGACTAGAGTAAGAAATGGAAGATAGAATTTAATGTGAAAAAATGTCATATTATGGAAATGGGAAAAAAGTGAAAAAACAAAACAAAATGGACATATAAAATGTGAAATGAAGAAATAATAAAAGTACAAGAAGAGAAAGATCTGGGAGTGATAATACAGGATAGTCACCAGTCAGAGAAGTATGTAGAAAAGATATTCAGAGATACATATAGAATGGTAAGAAATACTGGAACAGCATTCCACTACATGGATAAAGATATGATGAGAAAGATAATTACTACTATGATTAGATCAAAGCTGGAATATGCTGAATCAGTGTGGTCTCCCTGCAAGAAGAAACATGTCAAAAAATTAGAAAGGATACAAAGGATGGCAACAAAGATGGTTCCAGAACTGGAAGAATCAACATCTGAAGACAGGTTAAAGAAAATTAATCTGCCAACATTAGGGCAAAGAAGAGAAAGGGGATATTTAATACTGATTTATAAATTGTAAGAAAATTAATCTGCCAACATTGGAACAAAGAAGAGAAAGGGGATATTTAATACTGATTTATAAATTGTGGAACAGAGTGGAAGAAATTGATAATGAGAAACTAGTGCCAAGAGTAGTAGAAAATACCAGATACACATGAGGCCACAGCAAAAAACTAAGAAAAGGAAGATGCTTGAGTAACATAAAGAAACATAGTTTCCCTTAGAGAAATACAGAAGTAGGGAACAGTTAAGTGAGGATGTAGTATCTGCAATGACTGTGCACAACTTTAACCCTAGATCACTAAACTTGTTTCCCAGTTACACTGTCACTAAACTTGGGTTTCTTACACCCATTTTGGAAAATTGAAAAACCATACCAGATACAGATTTATTAAAGTATCCACTTTTTTGGTATATAACTAATACCTAGACCTATTATTTATTACCTTTCCCTTAATTACATTTTTCAATGGATTAAAAAAAAAATATGAAAATAAAAAAAATTACAAAAATGAGAAAAATATTAATTAAAAAAAAAACTAAACTGCAGATTTCCTTCTTCTTTTGTAGTTTTCTTCCAGATGAGATGGATTAGCTCTACTCTCACAGACTAATCCAACTAAACTAGGTTGTTAGAAACCCGATCTGTAAATAGAATGGGAGCAGTAAGCTCGGGTGTAAGGCACCTGAAAAAACTGGTGCACGCAGCAGAGAAACGTGATTTGCCTTTGTCTGAGCTTGTGAAACACTGAAGGTACTGAAAATTACAGGGCGGTTGTCACATGGGAACATCACATGATCTGTGTGACTTCACTAGCCCCAGATGTCTCACACCCGAGATTAGTTTTTTAGAGTTAAGGAAAAACTAGACAAGTGTAGATATAGAGATGGGACCACATGGGCATAGGTCAGGCCATGTAAATTACAATTAGATAAACACACACACACACACACACACACACACACACAATGTATGAAATTATTTGTAACCACACATGTGAATCCCACTCCTCTGGCCACATGCTCACTTCCATGACCTTTGATGTTTGTGAATCAGTAGGAAACACACGTACATTATGGTACACGACATCACTTGTTCGTTGTTGCAGTTGTATAACATACAACTGCAATAACACAATAAAATCTTAATAAATATTTAACTGGAATAATGAACCAAAATTGGAATAATGAACTCGCCACTTGTGCGAGCACTGAAATAAAAAAAAAATATTCAGAATAAGAAACTAAAACTTGCAAGACTAACTTACCATCTGTGCAAACCGCTGCTCACCTATCCGCCACCTGTCCCTTCGTCACTTTTTTCCTTTCCTCTCCCTCTTTTCTTCTTGTCTCAAACTTTCCTCCTTCTCACATCCCCTCCCCCATATCTGTCCAATATAAGGGACAAGTGAGTGATATCTCACTTTCTCCTCCCTCATTAATTTCTTATGTAATTTTCACTTAATCCTTTCTTACTCTCATTCTTATATACGTAATGCATTTTTATTCTCAGTCAGTCTGATTCTATTGTTCTTACCTTCATGGAAGGAGAGAGAGAGAGAGAGAGAGAGAGAGAGAGAGAGAGAGAGAGAGAGAGAGAGAGAGAGAGAGAGCTCCAACCGAGGCAGGATTTACTATATGTATACATGTGATGCCAACAGTAGGTAAATGTGATTAATACTTGCTAAAGCATCACAAACCTTGGGGTGATATTGTGTGAAACTCAGAATAGTAAGAATTTAAGACTAAGTGCAAAACTTGGTAGCGTACTGTATATATTTGTTTTGTTACCTCAAATGTAGTAGTGCATATGTGCTCATTTTGATGCTTTTTTATTTTAAAATTATGGAATTTTCTGATTCCCCAGAGCCAATTATTTTTTTCCCATTGGTTATTCATTCGCCATAATGCACATTTGCAACAAGGAAGGCAACCCTGGAACGAATCATGTTCGTTGTCACATACCCTACTGTATACTGTATTCATGTTCAAAACATTAAAAGTTGTGATATCATCACTCATTACCAGTGCTTGGTTTTGACAGGTGCCACAATAGTTTAAGGTAAGTTAGATATTGTTTTGGGGATCTTATATTTAGTTAAAAGCTAAATCTATAAGTTTATCTTCCTAAATCTTAACGTATCATTAAAGTTAAAAAAAGAAAATAAGATATTTTCTGAAGTGTTTGTCTTGATTTTCAGGAAAGCCCAGGATGCTAGTGCCAATCGCTACATCATGGACATTGACTGTGGGCAACCATTTGAGCGAAATGGTCTGGAATGGCTATTGGTAAAGATCAAAGGTATGTACATTTTCTTGTGTGATGAACTTCTAGTTTGGTACACAGATGGGAAATAATCACACATTTAGCAAATGAAATTCAGTAGGTTCTGGTCATTCTGACCCATATTATGTCCATCTTATTAATTCAAGAGTTTTTTTTTTTTTTTTTTATGTAGGAAGGATACTGGCCAAGGGCAACAAAAATCTAATAAAAAAAATGCCCACCCATAAAAGGGTCAAAGCAGTGGTCAAAAATTGGTGGATAAGTGTCTTGAAACCTCCCTCTTGAAGGAATTCAAGTCGTAGGAAGGTGGAAATACAGAAGCAGGCAGGGAGTTCCAGAGTTTACCAGAGAAAGGGATGAATGACTGAGAATACTGGTTAACTCTTGCGTTAGAGAGGTGGACAGAATAGGGTGAGAGAAAGAAGAAAGTCTTGTGCAGCGAGGCCGCGGAAGGAGGGGAGGCATGCAGTTAGCAAGATCAGAAGAGCAGTTAGCATGAAAATAGCGGTAGAAGACAGCTAGATATGCAACATTGCGGCGGTGAGAGAGAGGCTGAAGACAGTCAGTTAGAGGAGAGGAGTTGATGAGACGAAAAGCTTTTGATTCCACCCTGTCTAGAAGAGCAGTATGAGTGGAACCTCCCCAGACATGTGAAGCATACTCCATACATGGACGGATAAGGCCCTTGTACAGAGTTAGCAGCTGGGGGGGTGAGAAAAACTGGCAGAGACGTCTCAGAACACCTAACTTCATAGAAGCTGTTTTAGCTATAGATGAGATGTGAAGTTTCCAGTTCAGATTATAAGTAAAGGACAGACCGAGGATGTTCAGTGTAGAAGAGGGGGACAGTTGAGTGTCATTGAAGAAGAGGGGGATAGTTGTCTGGAAGGTTGTGTCGAGTTGATAGATGGAGGAATTGAGTTTTTGAGGGATTGAACAATACCAAGTTTGCTCTGCCCCAATCAGAAATTTTAGAAAGATCAGAAGTCAGGCGTTCTGTGGCTTCCCTGTGTGATATGTTTACCTCCTGAAGGGTTGGACGTCTATGAAAAGACGTGGAAAAGTGCAGGGTGGTATCATCAGCATAGGAGTGGATAGGACAAGAAGTTTGGTTTAGAAGATCATTAATGAATAATAAGAAGAGAGTGGGTGATAGGACAGAACCCTGAGGAACACCACTGTTAATAGATTTAGGAGAAGAACAGTGACCGTCTACCACAGCAGCAATAGAACGGTCAGAAAGGAAACTTGAGATGAAATTACAGAGAGAAGGATAGAAACCGTAGGAGGGTAGTTTGGAAATCAAAGCTTTGTGCCAGACTCTATCAAAGGCTTTTGATATGTCCAAAGCAACAGCAAAAGTTTCACCAAAATCTCTAAAAGAGGATGACCAAGACTCAGTAAGGAAAGCCAGAAGATCACCAGTAGAGCGGCCTTGACGGAACCCATACTGGCGATCAGATAGAAGGTTGTGAAGTGATAGATGTTTAAGAATCTTCCTGTTGAGGATAGATTCAAAAACTTTAGATAAGCAGGAAATTAAAGCAATAGGACGGTAGTTTGAGGGATTAGAGCGGTCACCCTTTTTAGGAACAGGTTGAATGTAGGCAAACTTCCAGCAAGAAGGAAAGGTAGATGTTGACAGACAGAGCTGAAACAGTTTGACTAGGCAAGGTGCAAGCACGGAGGCACAGTTTCGGAGAACAATAGGAGGGACCCCATCAGGTCCATAAGCCTTCCGAGGGTTTAGGCCAGCGAGGGCATGGAAAACATCATTGCGAAGAATTTTAATACGTGGCATGAAGTAGTCAGAGGGTGGAGGAGAGGGAGGAACAAGCCCAGAATTGTCCAAGGTAGAGTTTTTAGCAAAGGTTTGAGCAAAGAGTTCAGCTTTAGAAATAGATGTGATAGCAATGGTGCCATCTGGTTGAAGTAGAGGAGGGAAAGAAGAAGAAGCAAAATTATTGGAGATATTTTTGGCTAGATGCCAGAAATCACGAGGGGAGTTAGATCTTGAAAGGTTTTGACATTTTCTGTTAATGAAGGAGTTTTTGGGTAGTTGGAGAACAAACTTGGCATGGTTCCGGGCAGAAATATAAAGTGCATGAGATTCTGGTGATGGAAGGCTTAAGTACCTTTTGTGGGCCACCTCTCTATCATGTATAGCACGAGAACAAGCTGTGTTAAACCAAGGTTTAGAAGGTTTAGGACGAGAAAAAGAGTGAGGAATGTGCGCCTCCATGCCAGACACTATCACCTCTGTTATGCGCTCAGCACACAAAGACGGGTCTCTGACACGAAAGCAGTAGTCATTCCAAGGAAAATCAGCAAAATACCTCCTCAGGTCCCCCCAAGTAGCAGAGGCAAAACGCCAGAGGCACCTTCGCTTAGGGGGATCCTGAGGAGGGATTGGAGTGATAGGACAAGATAAAGATATGAGATTGTGATCGGAGGAGCCCAACGGAGAAGAAAGGGTGACTGCATAAGCAGAAGGATTAGAGGTCAGGAAAAGGTTAAGAATGTTGGGCGTATCTCCAAGACGATCAGGAATACGAGTAGGGTGTTGCACCAATTGCTCTAGGTCATGAAGGATAGCAAAGTTGTAGGCTAGTTCACCAGGATGGTCAGTGAAGGGAGAGGAAAGCCAAAGCTGGTGGTGAACATTGAAGTCTCCAAGAATGGAGATCTCTGCAAAAGGGAAGAGGGTCAGAATGTGCTCCACTTTGGAAGTTAAGTAGTCAAAGAATTTCTTATAGTCAGAGGAGTTAGGAGAGAGGTATACAGCACAGATAAATTTAGTATGAGAGTGACTCTGTAGTCGTAGCCAGATGGTGGAAAACTCAGAAGATTCAAGAGCGTGGGCACGAGAGCAGGTTAAGTCATTGCGCACATAAACGCAGCATCCAGCTTTGGATCGAAAATGAGGATAGAGAAAGTAGGAGGGAACAGAAAAGGGGCTACTGTCAGTTGCCTCAGACACCTGAGTTTCAGTGAGGAAAAGAAGATGAGGTTTAGAAGAGGAGAGGTGGTGTTCTACAGATTGAAAATTAGATCTTAGACCGCGAATGTTGCAGAAGTTAATGAAGAAAAAGTTGAGGGGGGTGTCAAGACACTTAGGGTCGTCGACAGAAAGGCAGTCCGACCTGGGGACATTTATGGTCCCCTCCCCAGATGGGGACTCCGAGGCTGGTGTAGGAGTTGCCATGATTTTAAAATTTTTGGGTGAAGGGTGTGTGTGTTATTAGGTACTTGTAGTTTTGTGAGGAGGAAGAGAGTTGTCTTTAGTTAACCTGTACCTTCAGTCTTATGTTTACTGGTAAACTATGGAACTACTCATTTCTATTTTTCCTCCTTCCTGTGATGAATTCTTTCAAAAGAAATGTGTCAAGACACTTCTGAAACTAAATTAGCCATCTTTCTGGAACCTTCTCCAATAATAATTTTTTGGGGAGCAGCATTTTGAGCATTGTGGCCATGGCAAGACTCCTTACCATTCCTTACCATGTCAAAAAGAGAATATCATGAAATACATGAGGCATCACTTTTGTGCCGTTTTGAAAGGACACTGTCTTATGTGGAATTCATGGTTAAGTAATTTCTACCATCCACTTTCTCTTAGTTTACATGTCTCATTTCTGTATTTTCTTCTTGTCACTGTGTTTCTTTTACATTTAGACAAGAGTCACACTGTTTCCTAGCTCATTGGTAATGTTCTTGCCTATCACTCAGTAGGCTAAGGTTCTTGCCCTACATCCCTGTCTTAGGTTACTGAAGATTTTCCCTGATAAGCAACCTGTCACTGTCCTTCTTGGAGCATGAAGATGGGATGTGTGGTGTGTGAAAGATCTCTGCTTTGGCCATACATCATATTATATGACATCTAAACTCTCTCCTGGAGGATAACAGATGGCAACCTGAAGTCCAGCAGATGATGCTCTTGACAGGGTGGAATCAAAAGCTTTTCGTCTCATCAACTCCTCTCCTCTAACTGACTGTCTTCAGCCTCTCTCTCACCACCACAGTGTTGCATCTCTAGCTGTCTTCTACTGCTATTTTCATGCTAACTGCTCTTCTGATCTTGCTAACTGCATGCCTCCCCTCCTCCCATGGCCTCACTGCACAAGACTTTCTTCTTTCTCTCACCCCTATTCTGTCCACCTCTCTAACACAAGAGTTAACCAGTACTCTCAATCATTCATCCCTTTCTCTGGTAAACTCTGGAACTCCCTGCCTGCTTCTGTATTTCCACCTTCCTATGACTTGAATTCCTTCAAGAGGGAGGTTTCAAGACACTTTTATGGGACTGGCATTTCAGTGGGCATTTTTTTTTTTATTGAATTTTTGTTGCCCTTGGCCACTGCTTTGACCCTTTTATGGGACTGGCATTTCAGTGGGCATTTTTTTTTTTATTGAATTTTCATTGCCCTTGGCCAGTGTTCTTCCTACATAAAAAATAAATAAATAAAAAATAAATAAAACACACACACACACACACACACACACACACACACACACACACACACACACACACACACACACACACACACTTGGACCATCTTAGCGAACAGACGTACAATGGGAGCTCCTGGATGACAGGAATACTACCTAGTTGTTGTGCTGGTTGAAAGTTTTATGACTTATTGCTGTCCCAAGTTAAATTTTGTAAGAAAATTGAAAAGAAAGGAAATAATTCAAAAGAGGTGGGAAACTATACTTTTTGACGTCTGTAACAAAAGCCGAAAGGTTTGTTTACGTTGGACAGCAGATCATGGTAGCCAGTAGGACACCCACAGGAAGAGGAGTCTTGAATTGTAGTGGATTTGCAGAGGATGATGGCCAGTTGCAGGAGAAACTGAATGCAAGGAAATTAACTATGATGGAGGTGAAGGTTGAAGAGATATGGGAGAAGGTAAGAGACTTAGAAGTAAGAAATGGGAGGTTGGAACAAGAAAACAATTCACTAAGAAAGGAATTAGAAAATAAAGAGAAAGTGCTGCAGAAAGAAATACCAAATTAGAAGAGAAAACCAAATTAGAATGCTGGAAATGAAAATGGGAATGATGGGTAAAATGATGAAAGCTAGAGAAATACAAATGAATATGCCTGAGGAAAGGATGAAAAAGATTGAAGTCCAAGACAAAAACAGGGATAAGTAAATTAAGGAAAACCAAGAGCAAGTTAAGGAAATGGCAGAAAGATCCATTAATAAGTGCGAGGAGTTGGAGGAAAAAGTGAGTTATACAGAAGTAGTGAAGGACCAGAGGAGTAAAGAAGGCTTGACAAAAGAGGTTATAAAGGTAATAAAGAAATAGGAAAACCTGCTAAGAGACACTGTGTATAAAAAGAAGAGCGTAATGATCTTTGGCCTGGAAGACAGTGAGATAAAGAATTGGTATAAAAGAGAAGCAGAACAAAGAAAAACAGCTCGATTAGTACTGAGTGTGATAAATGAAGGGGATACAAAGCTGGAAGATGAAATAGATGTGTACAGGATTGGAAAATATGATCAAGGAAAAAGTAGACCATCGAAAATGAAACTAAAATCCCAAACAGTAGCTGAAGAAAAATTAACAGAGTACACGAGACTTACCGTAGGTCAGTTGAAGTGTACTTCTAATTTTTCGAGGCAAATCACCTCTGCTGGTGCGGAGATTTCACATGAGAGAGAGTGCGTCACGCGCTGCTGGCAGACTTTAAAGCAAGGACTCGACATCCACATGATGAACCAATTAGGAAATTAAGTAACCTGTAGAGCTTAAGGTAGGGAGGGAGAGGAGGGCATGTGAAATCTCCGCACCAGCAGAGGTGATTTGCCTCGAAAAATTAGAAGTACACTTCAACTGACCTACGGTAAGTCTCGTGTACTCTGTTAATTTTACTTCGGCAAAATCACCTATCTGCCGGGCGGACATTTCCCATGAGGCTTTGAAGCCATGTGGATGACGAGGAAGGATGCAATAGTAGAGAGGAAAAGGAAATGCCCCACAAGAAACAGTACTATAACTATTATTCCATGGAAGGATCTTGTACATGAGACAATCATACAATTGGTGTATAAAATAAGGTACATTGCATCCAACTTAATCCAATCTACAAACAATGTTGAAAAATGGTAACAGTTCACATCATAAGATAAACCTAAGGTACTAGATACTAAATACTTAAAATATCCGTGTACTGCAACACTGGAGTGCAGCAACAAACCCAAATCATGTCTTATTCTAGCACTGCATCCTGAAAGAGGTCAGAAGCAGCCACAATGTTCTTATTATAATATTTTGCAAAGGTAGATTCCCTAGACCAGCCCGCCTTAGCCATAATGCATGCGACAGGGATAGCCGCCACTCCAGCTTTTGAAGCTGCTGCTGGCCGCACACTACCAGCGGAAAACTTTGAGATGTCTATGCCGGACATGCGGAGAATGGTCCTGACCCAACGGGCAATAGTGTCTTTGGAAACTGATTTGTGGGGTTTTATGAAGCTAATGAGGAGCCTGGCATCAGTGTGCATCTCATCCTGTCTAAGCTCTTTAGTCACATCAATGTACCTCAGGAGAGTGCTACAGACACAATCGTGGATCCTTAGGGTAACGATGGAATGTGACCCTGTTGATGTTAAAATTTGGTCTGGATTGTTTAAGAGTGCCCCCCAACTGTACTGAAATGGAGTGTTCATTAATGAGCATGTCTCCAATTAACAGTAGTTGTAAAGTTTGAATTCTGGCAGCTTGAGTTAAGGCCATCATCATAACCAATTTTAGCGTTAATTCTTTAAGGGTTAATGCATGTAAGGGGAACATGGACCTTAGTTGCTCTAAGACAGGTTGGACGTCCCAAGTGTCAGTGTACCTGGGCTGAGGAGTTCTAAGATTGAAAACCCCTCTCATGAATCGGATGACCAAAGGGTGATTTCCTGCCCTGCATCCGTCCACCACAATGCCGAGAGAAGACAGGGCACCCCTCGCAGTGTTCACACACTCATAACCCACACCCCTGTCAAAGGTTTCCGTCAAAAAATTTACAATGTGACCTACAGTTGGAGAAGTGGGATCGACATTCCGTCTACCACAAAACAACGACCACCTCTGGACATGTGGGCGGTATTGCCTCTCAGTACCTGGTTTCCAGGAGGCAAGTATGATGTCCGCAGCCGCCGGCGAAACTCCTCGTTTCTGCAAGTTTTCCCTGACAGAAGGCATGCCATGAGCCTCGTGTGGGACATGATGGGGTGTGGATCTGTTGTGGACGGGTGTGTTAGAACATTCCTCCTGTTCGTTATCAAACGTGGGAAGTCTATTAGCAACTGGAGCAGCATGCCCATCCAAAACTGGGACGGCCACAGAGGAACCACCATCCAGCCTCGTGCTTGCTCCGCACGTAACTTCTGAAGGCACCTAGCAATTAATGAGAATGGGGGGAAAATGTAAGACAAATCAAAGTTTGACCAGTCCAAGGAAAAAGCATCAAAATATTTAGCCTCCGGATCTGGCAACCACGAACAGAATGTATTAACCTGTTTGTTAAGCCTTGAGGCAAATAAATCAATGGACGGTGTCCCAAAAACATTACACAAGGTAGTAAAAATGTGTGAGTCGAGTTTCCACTCATGTCTGTCATTAATCTTGCGAGAGGCTACATCAGCCAAGGTGTTGTCCTTCCCCGGTATGTGCGAGCATGTAACCCATGAGTCATGTTCCAGACACCAATCCCAAATCTGGGTAGCAATATCATTACAGGACTTGGACTTTGTGCCTCCCATTTCATTGACATAGTTTATGGCAGTGGTATTATCACAAAAAACTTTAACATGTCTACCTTCCAGCTCATGTTCAAATGCTTGCAAAGAGAATAGAATGGCTTTCATCTCCAGGATGTTAATGTGAAGCTCCTTTTCATCCAGGGACCAAGTACCACTTGTAATCTGACACCCCAAATGACCCCCCCAACCAAGGCTGGAGGCATCAGTAAATAAATCGATGTCAGTACCTGGCCTAAAAATGTGTCTGTGGTGTCTGTCCACATTGTCTAACCACCAGGAAAGGTCTAGTTTCATGTCTGCAGTAATATTCAAAGGCCTGTCAAAATTACCATACTCCTGTTTCAAAGCGGCAATTTTTCCCCCCTCCAACTTCCTGTAGTGAAGTTTACCTAACTCCACTGCTGGGATTGCAGCCACCATGAGGCCGATCACCCTGGCCACCTCTCGAATGGGGGCAACATCTTTACACAAAAGTTCTGCACATCCTTGGCGAATTTTGATTAGTCTACGCTCAGGTAAAGAGGCAGTCATGAACTTGGTATTAATAACATTGCCTAGGTATTCAATACATTGTGTGGGGGTGAGAACAGACTTCTCCATATTGATACAAAAGCCTAACCTCTGCAACAGAGAAATGGTGGCCTGAATCGCCTGAAGACATCCTGAGTAAGAGTTACTGCAAATTAATGTGTCATCTATAAAGCTGGTGATAGTGTATCCTTCCTGCCTTAAAGTAGCAAATACTGGCTTCATCAGCTTGGTGAAAAGCCGAGGTCCCTCAGAAATGCCATTAGGGAGGCAGGTGAATTGATAGATAACACCTTGCCATGTAAAACATAAAAATCGTTGTTGCTCATCTGCAACCCTAACAGAATAATAAGCATGCCTGAGATCGACAGAAGCCAAAAAATCACCCTGGTTGATGAGCCTGATGGCCTGTTCAAAATTTTCCATTTTAAAATGTTTATATGGTATGTATTTGTTTAACCTCTCCAAGTTAAGAACCAGGCGAAATTCCCCGTTTTTCTTTTCTCGCAAAAAAAATAGGAGAGATAACCTGCTGAGTTTGTTTGTGTGTGACTTTAATGACTTTAAGCTGTAAAAGTTTTTTGATCTCACCAGAAATTATCCCCTGTTGCACAGTGTTGAACCTGTATTCCAAATCATTAAAAAATAAAGGATGAACACTATCGACATCAATATCAAGGTGGCAATGCTGAACAATATCCAAAATGACAGGGTCACTGGTAATTTTACGCCACTCATGCAGGAAAGAGTGTAGTCTGCCAGCTTCAAAACATGCACTTGCCTGTAAGTTTACTGGGGCTGCCTGCTGCGGCCGCCCCGGCCCTTGGAGTTTTTTGGCTCCACATCCTGACGAGTGGAAGGCAGTTGTGGGGCAGCCCTGGAGCCATACCTCTGTTGCCTGTAGGGTTGGAACCTGGCGTAATATCCCCTACTAGCAGGCTTGTTCCAATATCCACCAGGGCGTTTACTTGCGAACTTGCTAGTAAAGGCAGGCTTTTTCTGCGAGAACTTACTCCGCAGTTTCTCCGCTTCCTCAATTTGTCTGGCAGACTGGGACACATCGTCACCAAACAGAAAGCGAGTAATTGGCACCTTATCTGAACAAAGATGAGCATATTTATAGTTTATCTCGCGTTTCATGACAAAACGCCTGGCCAAATTGTTCCTGTGATTGGCATTGCCTAGCAATGCCAATGCACCATTTAGCATGCTCACCTCATGTGCCAACTTGGGGTTACCTTCCTGTTCAGCCAAATCTTCCAGTGCCACTAAGGATTTGGTGATAATGGTTGAAGCCTGCAGGATGTCCTTATTTACCTCCTTCAAGCGGAAGTCTGTCTTCCTGGCATCCAGCTTCAGGGCCTCCAACACCTGTGGGTTGCATTCCACTGGCGCAAGAGCATGGCAGTTATTAGGCCTCTTGACAACATCGTCCTCACACATGGCCTTGTAGTCCTCCTCTCTCATACCATTATCAAAGAGAAAGTTTACCATCTCTGCCACTCTATTGTCAATGTCAGCAACCACCGTGTCAGAAGGACCAAAGGCCTTAGTGCCCTGAATTAAGGTGCTGTCAGCAGGGGCGGCAGGCATCGACACTGCCTCATCCTCACTCATCCTGGCCGAGAAACCAGAAAAAGTGGCAGAACAAGGAGGCGACAAACCCCAGCCCCCCAGAGTACTGTCCTCCACAGTCACCTGCGCCGACCCAGTAGGGGGTGGTAGTTGCCGTCTGTCTGCCTGCAAGGCCTCCACTTCACCCCGCAAATCAGCCAAGGCGTCCAACATAACTGACCAAGGGGGAGGAGCAGGAGAAGTGCCGCGGGAACCACGTGCGTCAGCACTGTTACGTAATCTCACGCAACCATGCCTCCCACTCAAGCGACGAGACGAATGATCCCTGTGCCTGTCGTCGTCATCTTGAGGGCGAACAGTGGACCCAGGGAGAGGAGAAGGCCCACAGAAGGCACGTGGGGCAGGAGGGGAAGGGGATCGAGAGGCACTGCGATAAGGAGAACAAAGCCGTAAGCTTCCCACACAGTTCCATCGTCAGTGGAGACCGATATACCAATAATACAACTCGCCCCAAAAACGGGTAACGAAGTTGAAGGCACTGTACCTGCGTAACAAGTATCGTGGCCTTATCTGAAAGAAAACAGCAAAAACTTGGGAGTCCGTATGACCCAGAATGACCGTGTCTGCCCGACGCGGCGATCAGCAAACAACTGCCGGCAGCGCGTGACGCACTCTCTCATGGGAAATGTCCGCCCAGCAGATAGGTGATTTTGCCGAAGTAAAATTGGCAAATGCATGGAAGCTAGCCAAAAGTAACGAGTTCAAACAAGTCTGGATTAGAAGAGAAATGAATGAGGAAGAAAGGAAGAAACTTAATGAATAGAGAAGTAAAGCAAAAGAAAGGAATAAACAGAGAACACAAGAGGAAAGGGAACTTTTTTTCTGGAGAGTAATGGACCTAAGGTTGAGGAAGTGGTACATGCGAAGAGTGAGGGTGCAGAGGCACAGATGTAAGAGAGGGAGGGACATGGACAGTGGCATACACTAATGTGGATGGTTTAGTTTCAGTGATGGATGAAGCGAATGAATTTATAAAAGCAAATGAACCAGACATCATGGCAATGGTAGAAACTAAACTAAAAGATTCAGAGATGCCAAATTTAGGAGGGGGAAAGTACAATATGTGGATAAGAAAAAGATGTGGAAAAGGAGGAGGTGGAGTGATGATGCTTGTTAAAAAGGGTATCAGGGTGGAGAGTGTGGAAAAGGCAGAAGGCTTGGTGGAAGGCCTAAAGTTACAACTAATAAATGGAAGAAGAGGAAGACAATATGTCACAGTGGTGTATGTCCCACCAAAAACAAAGGCCTGGAATAGACAAGAGCATGAACAGTTGCTGAATGAGACAAAAGAATGGCTTGTAAAGAAAATTAAAGAAAACAACAAAATTGTTATAGTGGGAGATTTTAATTGTAAAGAGATAAATTGGGAGCAGTGGAATGC
Source organism: Scylla paramamosain (assembly GCF_035594125.1). Classification (NCBI taxonomy): domain Eukaryota; kingdom Metazoa; phylum Arthropoda; class Malacostraca; order Decapoda; family Portunidae; genus Scylla; species Scylla paramamosain. The sequence goes on along the minus strand of NC_087164.1, from coordinate 4,250,311 downwards.
AAGAGGAGGAGAAGATTCATGGGGAGATAAGGTTCTGAAACTGGCAATGAACAGTATTATGACACAGTGGGTTGAGGAAAACACTAGATACAGAGGAGAGGAGCCATCAAGACTTGATTTGGTATTATCAAAAGGAGCAGATATTATAGGAGACATGAACTATAATTGTCCACTAGAAAAAAGTAACCATGTCATGATAAGGTTTTGTATTAAAGAAAAAAGAGAGGAAAGTAGATGTGAAGATTATAAAAGTGAGATTTAATTATGGTAAGTCAAATTTTGAACAAATGAGGAGATACCTTGGTGAAGCAGACTGGAATACACTTATCACAGCAAGTAATGTACAAAAGAAGTGGGAAGCCTTCCTCAATATTTATGAAGAGGGAGTGAAAAGATATGTACCAAAAGTAGAGACAAAGAGAAGATATAACAATGACTGGTTTAATAGAAGATGTGAAATAGCTAGGGAGGAAAGAGAAACGGCATAGAATAAATGGTGGAGGAAAAATACGCAGGAGCTATGGCAAAACTACACAACTACAAGAATTAATATGTAAGGGTTATTAGAGAAGAAAGGAAAAATTATGAGAAAGATGTTATGGACAAATGCAAAGAGGAACCAAAACTATTCTTCAGATATGTGAACAGCAAAATGAAAAATAGAGAAGGAATAAGCAGATTGAAGGTGAATGGTCAAATGTGTGAGGATCCGGCTGAATTGGCAGAGAAAATGAACGGGAGTTTTCAATCAGTATTCACAAAAGAGGGAACATTTGTGTGGCAGAGAGATGAGTGAGGAAATGGGTCTGGGGGAAATCCAAGTGACTGAAGAGGATGTCCAGAAACAGATGGAGGGACTAGATGTTAGGAAGGCCCCTGGACCTGATGGGGTGCCAGGATGGATATTAAAAGAGTGCAATCAGCAGTTGACATGGATGATACATAATATTGAGAGCTCCCTAATTGAAAGTAGAATCCCAAATGAATGGAAGAGAGCCAACATAGTGCCAATCTACAAAGGTGGTAGTAAAGAGGAGTCCTTAAACTGTAGACCTGTGTCTATAGTGTGCAAAATGTGTGAAAGATTGGTGAAGGATAAATGGATGCAGTACCTAGAAGGAAATGAAGTGATGATAAAGCAACAATTTGGATTTAGGAGAGGGAGATCGCGTGTTACAAATTTACTGAGTTTTTATTCTAGAGTGGTGGATATAATGCAAGAAAGTAATGGCTGGGCAGATTGTGTTCATTTAGACCTGAAGAAGGCCTTTGATAAAGTGCCACACAGGAAATTGTTGTGGAAGTTGAAACATAATGGTGGGCTAAGGGGGGGCCTGCTGAGATGGATGGAAAATTTCTTGACAAACAGAGAAATGGGAACGGTGGTAAAAGATAAAAAATCATCATGGAGGGAAGTCATAAGTGGAGTACACCAAGGCTCAGTACTTGCACCAATCGTGTTTGCAGTTTATATAAATGATATGACGGAGAGTGTGAACGGCTACATGAGCCTTTTTGCAGATGATGCAAAGTTGCTGAAGAAAGTTGAGAGTGCAGAGGACTGTGGAACGTTACAAGAAGACCCGAACAAAATATCAGAGTGGAGTTACAGATGGGAAATGGAATTTAATTTGAAGAAGTGTAAAGTAATAGAATTTAGAAAAAGTACAAGAAGAGTAAAAGGAAATTATGTGTTGAATGGTGTAAGGTTGAGTGGAGCAGAAGAGGAAAAGGATCTCGGTGTTACAATGACTGGGAACCTGATGCCGGAGAGACACATAAGCAAAATTACAGGAGAAACCTATAACTTGTTGAGAAGAATAAGGCAGGCCTTTGCATATATGGATGAAGAGATGGTCAGGAAGATGATCGTGTCGTTGATAGACCTAGACTAGAATGTGCAGCAGTAGTGTGGTTGCCATACAAGAAAAAGGATATGAGAAAGTTGGAGAGAGTTCAGAGAGCAGCTACGTAGATGGTACCAAGTATCAGGGACTTGTCATATGAAGAGAGACTGGCAAGGATACATCTACTAACGTTGGAAAAGAGGAAAGAAAGGGGAGACTTGATTGTGATATATAAAGCATATGAGGGAGTAGAGGAGGTGGACCAGAGCAACTTAATGGTCTGGGATACATGGGACACTAGAGGACATGGAAAGAGGCTGAAGAGGAGTGCTTGTAGAAGAGCATCAAAAAGTATACTTTCCCGTATAGAAGTATTGATGTATGGAACAGTCTGAATGAGGAGATAGTAAATGCAGAAAGTATACATGGATTCAAGGCTAAGTTGGATATTAAAAGATATGTAGATGGGACAGCACGAGCATAGCTCTTTTCCTGTAAAGCACAACTAGGTAAATACTAGGTAAATACACACACACACACACACACACACACACACACACACACACACACACACACACACACACACACACACACACACACACACACACACATACACAGTAGAAAGTTACCATTAATCACAGTGAATACAAGAAGACATTACATGATACTGTTGTCTTTGTTATATAATTTCTTGCCAAGATGTGGTAGTCCATTTGAATGAAGTATGCATTTGAATGGTGTAGAACCAAGAGTCACTTGGTAATCTTTTCTTTCCTATTGAATATCTTTCATATCTTAAATTTGTGGCATTCTGTATTAAATTTGGTATGCTGTTGTGTTTCCATAAAAAATCATGAGATGCATTTCAGGAATTAAGGAAGCTGAAAATCTTATAAGTTTCTTGTTATTTCCTCACCATTTGCACATTTAGGAATATCGTTTTTGTTGTAGTAACAAATTTGTCTAATCTTTTGGACAGGCCAGAGTTTCATGCTTCACCAAATTCGCAAGATGGTGGGCCTGGCGATGGCCATTAGCCGGGGTCTGGTCGGGCCTGAAGTCATTGCAAGAGCATGGAGGGAGTCCCGCTTGGATGTGCCCATAGCACCAGGTCTTGGCCTTGTACTGGAAGAGCCACATTACAACAAGTACAATAAAAGATATGGGTCAGATGGGATTCATGAGGTTTGTATATTAAACTTTTGAATGCAAGTCCATTGAGGAAGCAAGGCATCAGAAAGATAGGGATTTGTCTCTTGGCTAATGCCTTGCTTATGTGGTTAAATGCTTAAATATTTAATTGCAATTGAGAAAGAGAATACAAGTGAAATTGAAGGTCTTGAGAAAAATCCACTTGGAAGTTTGAAGGATAGGGTACAAGAGTAAAAGAGTACATTTGTAGAAAAGTAGCTAATATAAAGCTCTCTTTGTATTCATGGAGATTCCATGAGTATTTGATGCACCCGCAATAAAGTCTAGGTTCACAAAATACCTGTTCTATCCGTGTACCAGACTGGCAATCCTACACAGGGTGGCCCAGACAAGGCACCACATATTCACACACACATCATTCACACTCATAGCCCCATCAGTCCCTGGCAGAAAGTTGTTGTGCTTCTATGTTGCATGATCTTGCTGCATCCTTGATCTCTAAGACTGGCTTTTGTGGGTTCAAGGGAATGCATTTAAGTTTTTATAAATTTTACTTAATTTCTATCATTTACACATATTTACACTAAGATCATCATATATGACTTCCAACAACAATGAAAAACTACAAAAATTGGATTCATCTCTCTTCATGCAAATTCCATCAATTATCTCAAAACATTTCACATTATTACTCTTCTGATTCAAATCACTTCACAAAATTAACACTCGGTGATAAAACACATCCTATACAGACCCTGTTGCTAATATTCACTAAGGAAGCACATCCTTCACCCATCCAATCCCCCTGTCAGTATATAACACCAGCATTTTACTATGCATTACAACTGTCTGGCTCTACTTAGTAGTACTATGACAGATGGCTTGCCCATGACCCTTTCTGGTATGATGGCTCTCTACCTTGTCTCTGTCTCAAGTCTATTCCTGCCTCATACACCTCATAATATACTCATGATGTTAGAACAACCTTTTGCCCTAACAAGACTTCCATTTCTATAAGATTTATTTTCCAATACTTTGATCATACAGTTTATTTTCCAATAACTTTCAATAAGGTTAATTTTTGAGTAACTACATTTATTTTCCCATACTTCAATCATATGTTTAATTTTACTGTGCTTTCAATAAGGTCCAATTTCAAGTACTATATTTTCTTCCCATACTTTGATCATGCAATTTATTTTCCTTAAACTTTCAATAAGGTTCATTCTTGAGTTTCCTGTGGTGTGCTGGTTGTCCGTCTTGTTCTTGTCATTTGCTTCCAATGATCTCTGCTTCTCTTGTATACTACTTTAGTGATAGCCACCTGGGTATCTCTTCTTGTAATCTGCTGGTGCTAATCTCTGGCTCTGTTAGTCTTGTGATGACTCGTTGCATCTAGTTGTTCTTGGTGGTCACATCTCATCTCATTTGTCAGGGTGGTGATAGCTTCTTATAATCTTGTTACCAGCTCTCCTGTTTATGTTCTTCTTCCCTCATTTATTCTTACTATTTTGTATCTCCTTCATTTTTTTTCATTTTTTTCATTTCTTTCTTCTTGTCTCATTCTTCCTCCTTTTTACATGTTTAATTTCTTTTTGGTGATTCTAGGGTTACAACAAAGTGATAGTCTTGTGACCCACCATTCTACACCCCAGGAGCTCAGACACAACACTGCTGACCACACACATCCTCAGCAAAGCCTAACAACACACACTGGTTTACCTCAGTCCCTTCATAATGAGACTTCCCTAGCCAACACCTTCAATCCTGAGACTACAGTTTTCAGAAATCTGAAAGTGCCATAAAATATCATAAATAGCAAGTTGCCAAACATTACAATTTATTATAATTTATGAAAGCTTTCTACAATTAGTCATTAATATTTCAGCATATTGTTGGGACCTTGTGAAGCAATGTTACCCCTACACAAGGCTTCTTTGAGTGCATGGAGGTGTGCTTATCACCAGACCTAGTCCCTTTGCTTAGAATTTATTGTAGAGTAGGGTAATATTTTACTCCACAGTACAACACTGCAGATTTGTTAAGGGATCATCCTGGTTGTTGAGGGTGAGGTCAGAAATGTCACTTTTTCTGCAAAAAAAAACATGGGATAATTATACTACCTGGCAACACTTTGATGAAGTTTTATTGGTATAATGATGATAGTAGTTGAGTTATGGCCTGAAATGTGGCCCAGACCCTTATCTTTTATCTTGAATGATGGTATTCACAAACTAGTCTTTCTGTGCTTTGAAATGTAGCATAAATTTTAACAAAATGCTTCAAAATGTAGCACTACTTGGCAACTTAGACTTTCACTAGGCCTGTGTAAAACAGTATGTTGGCAGAGAGTGTTAGTGAGCCTTCATGCTGTAAAGAGAGTAGAGGAGTGTGCAGCATCTTGCCCTCAGCCTTCCCTATCCACTATTTTACAGTAAAATCCCTCTTATCCGGCATCAATGGGACCGCCGACATGCCGGATACTTGAATATTGCCGGATACTTGAATAGAAGTGAAATTATGTCCACAATCACCACCCTACACTCACGCATCTTACCATAACAAAAATCAGCTGATCTTAATCAGCAGCTGATCTGATCAGCTGCTTAAGTGTAAGCACAACACGCTTCCTCTTTTCTACAACTTTAGGCACGATGAAGGCGTCAGGTGATAAACAGTGCACACGCGGGACTGAGTCACTGAGTAAACACAGTGCAGTGGGCCGCGGGTGGCGCGAAGCAGTGCGCTCTGGTGGCAAGGGGACAAAGTATACCTCGCGTGGGAATTTTAATTGATTTTATGTGTACACATTGATTTTTTATTGATTTTAAGGCTCGAGGAAAAATGTGCCAGATACTTGTAGCTACCAGATACTTGAATGCCGGATGAGAGGGATTTTACTGTATTTGCTGCTGACAAGCCACAATCATATTGAGGGCTCAAAATGCTTAAAATTTCAAGACTAAAGGAACAGGTTTCTCTCCTAAGAAATATGTTAGGAAAAAAAAGGGGGGGACAGAAGAAACAAGATGTCACATCACATCTCTGCTGCTCACCCTGACATGCCCATGGTCCATGAATCAGTCAAGACTGCTCCCTCTATTTTCTGGAACATTCACCAAGATCTACCGTAGAAGCACCATTATTTGAAAAAACAGGACAGGCCCAACAATGAAAACAAGATGCTTATAACAAACCATTGGAGTCTTAAAAAAAAAATCACATTTTCATTTATTGTGCAAGAATGAATGACAGCTGCATCTTCTGTTCCACCAAATACATTTGAAACAACAGTAAGAATGGAATGAGTAGAATGGAAAGTGCTGATGCCCTCCTGTAAGAGATAATACCTGAAATGGAGGGAGAAGGAACCTGAAGCAACAACTGCATTTCTGAGGTTTAGCAAGCCCTGCACATTTTAATATGAAAAATCTGTAAATACTGATTTGATGTGAAAAGGGGATGAAAAATTAATCTTAATCATATATGTATGGAAACCAATCCTTTAGGTCGATATAATGTGTAATACTGTGGGCATGGAAAGGTTGGAGGGAGGTGGGGGGGACTTTTGGACTGCAGAACTTATCTATATAGGTGTCTTGACTTACAATATTTTCATCTCAATACAATCAATAATAACAATTTTTCACAATAAACTGGATGCTCCATGCAAGGGTGTGATTTTTTTTTTTTTTTTTCATCAACAAAAGATGTTTTCTCTCAGGAAGAATGGAATACTGTGATCTCTGAATAAGGAAATTTAATTTCTCCAAAATTTTAAAAGCAGTGTGGCTACTGTGAAATCTTAATCCCCACAAGGTTGCATCATGTGCCACTTCATGTAGTATGCTGTTGAGACTAATGTAATTATAAACTCCAAATTACAAATAATTATCCCTTGAAATCCTTCCCTGATGTAGAGTAGATAATGGGCAGGACTACAGGTTCAACTCTGTAGTCTGCCTAGCCAGTGACTGAACACTACTCAGCTTTTACTGAATATAGTAGCATGCTATGTCTTTTCTCGCCATAAGTTTTCTTTCATACATAACGTACAAGAAAATTGACTGGGAGAGTGGAAGCAGTAGGTTGCTGAAGTTACTTACTGCAGGATGTACTAGTTGGTCTGTACTGATGGCATGCAGAAACACAACATCATGGGTGCACTTTACCAAGAGGTGTATACAGTGATGTGGTAAAATACTGCACCTGACTTGGCACAACATACTTGTATCACAATCACAGTGTCACACTTTCAGACACTAGCTGAGACATTTAGTTCTCAGTATAGTTTTTGCAGAAGCAAAGTGACTGATGGTAAAAGGTTCTCATGCTGGTCAGATCACCTTTCAGTGAATAGTGCTCTCTTAAAGAGGAACCATATGCTTAATCAAATACTTTAGTAAATAGAAGGCACCAGCAATGATGTGAAAATTTCATACCAATCAAACAATTGTAAATGGTATGACTCAGAAGGCATGGAAAAATCTTCAAGCTGGTATCATGAGAGGTAGTTTCTCTCTCTCTCTCTCTCTCTCTCTCTCTCTCTCTCTCTCTCTCTCTCTCTCTCTCTCTCTCTCTCTCTCTCTCTCTCTCTCTCTCTCTCTCTCTCTCTCTCTCTCTCTCTCTCTCTCTCTCTCTCTCTCTCTCTCTCTCTCTCTCTCTCTCTCTCTCTCTCTCTCTCTCTCTCTCTCTCTCTCTCTCTCTCTCTCTCTCCAATTTAAAAGTTTCTTAACCTACACAATAAATAGTATTTAATAAGTCAAAATGTTTTTTGTTTTTTTTAAGAATTCACAGATATTTAAAAGTTATGAACCAAATTTCATTATGTTTATGCAATGTAGATCAACACATACAAATAATACATCAGAATTTCAAAGCCTTAAGCCAAGTAAAAAAAAAAATATATATATATATATATCTTAAGGCCATAGCAAAATGTTAATATTGGAAACTTATGTAAAAAGTGAAATACTGAGAATGACAACCAAGATTGTACCAGAGCTAGGAGCATTAATCTATGAAGAAAGGTGAAGAAATAGATTTGCCAACACTGAAGCAAAGAAGAGATAAATGAAGAAGATAGCAATTTACAATCTGTTAAATAAGATGGGGGAAATAAATAATGAAAGACTGTTGTTAAGGGAAGTAAGAGAATCTGTTTTATACAACATATAAAATTTAAGGAAAGGGTTACTTTGATTAACACTGCAAAAATAGTCCCTCCCAAGAAATACAGAAGTTTTGAATAAGCAAAATGATAGGTAGCATTAGCAGATTGAATGAAAAACTGAATAAATGTAAATATGGTGAAAGAAAGACTAGATAAATGTAAATATAGAGAAAGGAAGACTGGATAAATGTAGATATGGAAACATATGCAACATATGAAACCATGCAAGTATAGCTTAGGACAGTGGTTTCCAACCTTTTCAAATTCTCACCCCCCTTCATTAAATGACAAGTTCCCTGCGCCCCCTCCACTCTGGTTTAAATACTGCTATTTACTGTCATAGTCAGCACAAGTCAGAGATAAAAAAATTATACAATACATAATTATGTATGTATGACTGAATGTCTCTTTACTTGTGTGATGGTTGCGCTTGCTTCTCTGAGCAGAGTTTTTCAAATCTCAGAGAATGTGATGAAATTGAGACCCGTAATTCCTTTTCTATTACTAAGCGAGAACGGTATTTTGTTTTGAGAACAGCAACTGAACTAAATCCTGATTCACACAAGTATGATGTCGCAAAACGTAATAAAATGTCAGTGGCCTTAGTTGACAAGGAAGGGTACTCATCTTTAACTTGCAACCAAAATTTTTCCAAAGGTCCTGCATCAAACACAAGTTTCAGTGAACCGTCACATGACAAATCAATAAGTTGCTCCTGGTTAGATGTAGACAGTGTGCTTGTAGAGTTATCACCAAATGGGTTCCTTATCCATTCGTAATCACTTGTGTCTACATCTTTGAAGTAAAATGAGCATTTCCCCAGGAGTGTTCAAGTGCTCAGCAAACAATCCATTTCCACCTTGTACGCTAGTATGTTTGAGAAACTCTTGCAAGTTTGGTAACATATCAAAACTGTTATTTTCTACATTCCTTTTCCATAACTCAATTTTCTTCATAAATGCACGTATTTTGTCACTCGGTGTGAAAATATTCATGTGGGGCCCCTGCATAGACTGATTCAGTTGGTTAAGTTTCTCAAAGATATCAACCATGTAAGAAAGTTTTTAATGAAATAATCATCTGTGAACAAGCCTACATCTTTGTTTTTATTTTCACAAAGGAATGTAGCAATTTCATTTCTAAGTTCATACACTCTCTGGAGTACTTTTCCACGGGATAGCCAGCGTGATTCATAGTAATACAGTGGAGCAGTGTGTTCAGCACCAAAATCTTTACATAACTGTGTAAACAGTCTTCCTCTCAATGGACTGTTCTTTATGTAATTTACAACCCTGACAACATCTTTGAGCAAATTACCTAATTTTTCATTCATACTGCCTGATGCAGGTGCCTGTCTATGAAGCATGCAGTGCATCCATGAAGCTTGTGGAGCCTTTTCCCTCACCAAAGCTTGCGGTCCAGCATGTCGCCCTGCCATTGACTGGGCTCTGTCAGTGCACAGTCCAACGCAATTTTCCCAGCTTATTCCATGTTCATTGAAAAAATTGTCAGTCATGTTGAACACTTCTACAGCTGTGGCTCTACCAACAATAGGTTTACAAAACAACAGATCTTCCTTAATTTCATTGGCAGATATATAGCGTACATAAGTTATTAAATGAGCATCTTTCACTACATCAGTAGCCTCATCTACTCGCAACACAAAATGCAAATATTTAAGTACATCTGTCAACTGATCACATAAATCATCACTAATGTCTGAAATTCTTCTGCCAACTGTATTATCTGCAAGAGGAATGCTGCGTAACTTGTTGGCACTTTGTTCACCGAGCATTATTTCCACCATGTCAATAGCAGCGGGTAATACCAAGGTTTCTGCTTTTTTGCATCTTGCAATTCTGTAGGAAACTTTATAAGAAGCAAGCAAAGCACTTGCAGCTGTGGTAGATGTCTTCATGAAACCCCGCCTCTGTTTATTAAATTCATCAAGTCTCCTTTTAAAAAATTCCAGAGATTTGCCAACATGTTCAGGGTGCTGTGTTTCAAGGTGGCGCTTCAATTTGCTTGGTTTCATGCTGTCCATGGCCAAAATATTTAAACAACACACATTGAGGTCTCTCCGTTCCACTAACAACCATAGATGTAAATCCAAGCGAGAGATAGCTGTTGTCATACTTTCTGGTTTTCGTATGCTTGCTACTTTCATCACATTTACTGGAGTGAGGTTCACTTTTAGTTTCTTTCATTTTGCCTTTAATCAAATACTTTTCCATATTTCAAACGTTTAGTGAAATAGATAAACGCACACGCTCAAAACTATTCCTTAGCTTTGTAATTTTGCAATTAACAGTTATTTATGAGGCACTTGTTACGTCCAGAACGGTCACAGAGCTACTGTCTTACTACCGCACCCTCATACTACTGTGGCGGCGTGGCCACACGGACAACTCCCAAAGCTGGAGTACTGACGTGTCTGAGACGTGAACCGAACGGGAACCATACGAACGATGCATTGTTTCTGGTAATCATTACAATATTTATATTTACATCACGTTTCTCTCTTTATCTTTTATAGTTGTTTAATTCCTTAGTTACTTAGTAGCATTTGAAATAATTTATAATTGTATTTAGACAATAACATTTCATAATTCATATCTGAAATGTTTTCTCAATACTTAACCAATTATGTATTCCATCAAAATCAATAATGTTGATATATAATCATCTACTAAGTAATTTTTCTACTTTATGAAGTGCTTACGCCCCCCTGGCAGCCCTTTGTGCCCCCTTAGGGGGGCGCGCCCCACAAGTTGGAAACCACTGGCTTAGGACCTGTAAATTACAGCTAGATAAGATACTCTTCTGTAGCCCTGTAATCTCTACAAGAGGAGAGATAATATACTGAAGTTGAAAGTAATGTGAATATTCTAAATAAGGCTTCAGAGGCTTTTGAGATATCTTAATGAGTGAACAATACCAAACAATTTCAGAAAATAGATTTATCATTACAAATGGTCTCATGATTGGGTACACTTAATCTTTTGCCTTTTTGATAGGATTACTGTACCTGCTGGTGTTGTAAGTTGCAATGATGCTTAAAGAAATCATCATCAGTAGTGTGAAGGAGTGAGCATCTGTCTATTAGAATGCAGTAGTTACTAAACTTATATCTAACTTACAGCCCCTTACCTGGGAGGATGAAAAACAGAAGATTGAAGAGTTTCGAGAGGAGAACATAGACTCCTGCATCATTGAAACTGAAATTCGAGACAAGTCCATGCTGCAGTGGCTGTCAACCCTTCCCCTGCACCACTTCAGCACCTCTGAGGTCACTTTGCCGGTAAGGGCCCTTTCACACGAGCATTTCCATAAGCGCATTCGGGTGCGCAGTGTTTTAACATTCACTGGAGTTCAGTGGGACCTTTCATACGACACGTTGCATGCACGTGCAATGCAGCACAAATGCAGAAGCCAGCAAGGATGCATCCATTCTTCCTGACACACATGTCCTTGCTGGCTACTAGAGACAATGGGAGTTTTCACACGAATGTTCTAGTACTCACGCATGCAGGTCCTGCTGCCATATCGGTCATCACTTTCAGCTGGGCGAGAGGCCAGTCATACATCTCATCCCACAGATGCGGACACAACTATGGTGTGTAGTGCATTCAAGTATGGTGTAACAGTCATGATTTATAGTAAATATGTATAGATATTTGAGCATAATTGATATACATGCATGCATACATCATGTAGCTTCCTAAAATTAATTAATGAACCAACATTTTCAGATGACTAGTGTGATGGTAGGCTACCACAACACTGAGGAGCTAATTTCAGAAGTTGGAAAGAGACCTGCACTGTGGGATCCTTTGAACAAAAAATACAAGAACAAGGACAAGAAAGCAGAGGCATATTTAGAGGTTTGCCACCCAATCTATCTGGATTATGAAGAGAAAACCACACAAGAAAAGAAACAAATTGGTAAGTAATTTTATTTCCGTATTGTATATTTGTAACATAAATGCAATAGTAATGAAAGTATTTCATAATTATCATGCATGTTATTACCAGTTTCTTATACTGTCATATTACTGCTATGGTAGTTTCCCAGCCTCACTGTTGAAGTAGGTGCAGAATTTGTTCCTGCTTTCTTTTGCATACCTACCCCCCTGCCATACCTGCCCTGAATGATCTACATCTTCAAATCCATCGACTTCTAAAAAAATCTCAGCAAAATTTACTTTTTCTCTCTGCCTGGCAAAATTATGTAAGACACAACATGCCTTGACAATATCAATAACAAAGTCAGCATTCACATTCATGGGCCTGTGGAAAATTCTCCATTTATTTGACATAATTCCAAATGCACACTCAACATACCTCCTTGCACGTGAGAGCCTATAATTGAATAATTCCTTGTCATTTGTCAAATTGTGGCTGCTATATGGACAAAGCAAATTAACAGATAGTTCAGAAGCTTCATCCCCAACAAAAGCATAAGGCAACACCTAATTCCAGCCTGACAAAAGTTGAGAATGTGGGAGTTCAGAATATGTTGCTGAATCAGCTTAAACAAATTTGATTCCTGAAAGATGGTTGAATCTGCATGTTTTCCATATGACCCTATGTCAACATATCTGAAGCAATAATTAGCATCAGCCACAGCCAAAAGAACAATGGAAAAATAGGTTTTGTAATTGAAATACATTGAACCACTATGTTCAGGTCTGATAATCCGAACACGTTTCCCATCCACTGCACCAGTGCAGTGGGGGAAATGAGCATGTTGCTCAAACCCTGCTGCAATTTTCAGCCACTCCTCTTTGTTGAGTTGTGGAAAACAATCCACATCACATCCTTCATCATATCTCATATTGCACAACACACTCTTCTTACAACCTTACTGGCTGTAGATATACCAATTATGTATCTGTAGTGGAGATCCATCAGGCTGCAACCAGAGGTGAGACACCTGATAATTTTTATACTCTCTCTCTCTCTCTCTCTCTCTCTCTCTCTCTCTCTCTCTCTCTCTCTCTCTCTCTCTCTCTCTCTCTCTCTCTCTCTCTCTCTCTCTCTCTCTCTCTCTCTCTCTCTCTCATATATATATATATATATATATATATATATATATATATATATATATATATATATATATATATATATATATATATATATATATATATATATATCACATAGTCAGTGACCAGTGTCAGTTTTCTGGTTGACAATGAAAAGAATATAAATTTTTCCCTTTTGTTTTCTCTAGTTATTTTCTCATGGTTAATTTGTGTTATTTCATATTTCAGGAAAGGAACTGCAAACTCATTGGAGGAGTATTCGTGATGCTTATATAAGGAATTCCAGGAAACTGAAAGATGAAAGTTAATCAGGATCTGGAGCTGTGAAAACACGGTTAAATATTTGCTGAGCAACTGCCCTTTCTCAGGAAAGTTGGTGAAAATAGAGGAACCACTGACACTTTGGTTCCTAACCATGGAACAGAGGATGGAACTGAAGATACATATCAAAACCTGTCATATACATATCAAAACCTGTCAATAACACAGCCAAAGACAAGTGCTGAACCCAAGGAAAGGAAGAGGAATTTACTTGAGGAGAAACTTATAAAGTTTATGGATGGTTATGAGGAAAACGATGACAGCAAGGATTTCTTCATGCCCATGTTACTGTCAGTATGAACACTGAAAAGTGAAGAAAAATTTAATTTAGAATGCAAGTACCAGCTGCACTGCAGAACATCAGGTCTGGACACTGTGGGCACACAAGGATTCAAGACTCATCCCTCTCCACTTGTGCTCCCACCTGTACAGAGTTAACACCCTCATTATCCACAGTATCCCTCGCCTGCAATGACACACCCACATTTCTTTGGACCTCCAGTAACAACAAACATGCATCCACATACAGTGAATACTCTTGAAGAAAATCATGCATAAGTCCAACCAGTAGCACCCTTGCCTGCTGTGTCAGTACCCTCTCCAGCATCATACACTTCAAACACTGATAATTCAGTAATTTCACTGAATGATTTTGACATTTAATAGAAAAAAATGTAATACAAAAATTTCTTACTTTGGAATACTTTTATTCATACAGTAGATAAAATACCATATAATTTACTTTCTTCAAAATAAAAAGGAATATTAAAACTAGTATTTTGTTTATTTTCTTACTTGATGCTAAAGCCACTGCTTCTTCAGGTGGAATGGATGGCCTCATGTTTGTGTCCTGTAGTACCATCTGTGACTCTGGCTAAAAGTTCCTGAAAGGTTGGGTATAACATCCTGAAGTAGTTGAAGAATTTGCCATCGTTAGCTTTTAAGTCTTCATACAAGGTGTAAAATTCGCCCTACAAGAATCTGCTGCTGTTTATAGGGTGAGTCCAAAGCTGATGACAGTTTTTCTTTTCCATTGTTTGAATTGCTGCATAAACAAACACAGCTTTCTTCTGTGCACCCTTCATCTTGAGGAGATAGTGGATGACTGAAAGGAAGGTTTGGGTGGGAATGCAGGCCAGAAAAAAAATGTAATACAAATACTCGTATTTCTTACTTTGGAATACTTTTATTCATATTTCATATTTCTAAAGCTGAACTCCTCGCTCATACCTTTGCTAAAAACTCTACCTTGGACAATTCAGGGTTTTTTCCTCCCTCTCCTCCACCCTCTGACTACTTCATGCCACGTATTGAAATTCTTCGCAATGATGTTTCCATGCCTTCGCTGGCCTAAACCCTCGGAAGGCTTATGGACCTGATGGGGTCCCTCCTATTGTTCTCCGAAACTGTGCCTCAGTGCTTGCACCTTGCCTAGTCAAACTCTTTCAGCTCTGTCTGTCAACATTTACTTTTCCTTCTTGCTGGAAGTTTGCCTACATTCATCCTGTTCCTAAAAAGGGTGACTGTTCTAATCCCTCAAACTACCGTCCTATTGCTTTAATTTCCTGCCTATCTTAAGTTTTTGAATCTATCCTCAACAGGAAGATTCTTAAACATCTATCATTTCACAATCTTCTATCTGATCGCCAGTATGGGTTCCGTCAAGGCCACTCTACTGATGATCTTCTGGCTTTCCTTACTGAGTCTTGGTCATCCTCTTTTAGAGATTTTGGTGAAACTTTTGCTGTTGCCTTGGACATATCAAAAGCTTTTGATAGAGTCTGGCACAAAGCTTTGATTTCCAAACTACCCTCCTACAGTTTCTATCCTTCTCTCTGTAACTTCATCTCAAGTTTCCTTTCTGACCGTTCTATTGCTGCTGTGGTAGACGGTCACTGTTCTTCTCCTAAATCTAAACAGTGGTGTTCCTCAGGGTTCTGTCCTGTCACCCACTCTCTTCTTATTATTCATTAATGAATGAATAAACCAAACTTCTTGTCCTATCCATTCCTACGCTGATGATACCACCCTGCACTTTTCCACGTCTTTTCATAGACGTCCAACCTTCAGGAGGTAAACATATCACGCAGGGAAGCCACAGAATGCTTGACTTCTGATCTTTCTAAAATTTCTGATTGGGGCAGAGCAAACTTGGTATTGTTTAATGCCTCAAAAACTCAATTCCTCCATCTATCAACTCGACACAACCTTCCAGACAACTATCCCCTCTTCTTCAATGACACTCAACTGTCCCCCTCTTCTACACTGAACATCCTCGGTCTGTCCTTTACTTATAATCTGAACTGGAAACTTCACATTTCATCTCTAGCTAAAACAGCTTCTGTGAAGTTAGGCGTTTTGAGACGTCTCCGCCAGTTTTTCTCACCCCCCCAGCTGCTAACTCTGTACAAGGGCCTTATCTGTCCATGTATGGAGTATGCTTCACATGTCTGGGGGGGTTCCACTCATACTGCTCTTCTAGACAGGGTGGAATCAAAAGCTTTTCGTCTCATCAACTCCTCTCCTCTAACTGACTGTCTTCAGCCTCTCTCTCACTGCTGCGGTGTTGCATATCTAGCTGTCTTCTACTGCTATTTTCATGCTAACTGCTCTTTTGATCTTGCTAACTGCATGCCTCCCCTCCTTCCGCGGCCTCGCTACACAAGACTTCTTTCTCTCACCCCTATTCTGTCCACCTCTCTAACGCAAGAGTTTACCAGTATTCTCAATCATTCATCCCTTTCTCTGGTAAACTCTGGAACTCCCTGCCTGCTTCTGTATTTCCACCTTCCTATGACTTGAATTCCTTCAAGAGGGAGGTTTCAAGACACTTATTCATCAATTTTTGACCACTGCTTTGGTCCTTTTATGGGACTGGCATTTCAGTGGGCATATTTTTTTTATTGGATTTTTGTTGCCCTTGGCCAGTGTCCTTCCTACATAAAAAAAAAAAAAAAAAAGCAGCAAGGGCCTGCTGGTCAGTGAAATGCGAATGCATGGCAAACGCATGTACAAAAATCTTATGCGTTTCTGTGTGTCCGTTCAACACACTCACAGAAATGCTCATGTGAAAGCAGCCTAAATGCTAAGAGTTGGAGGAAAAACTATATGTACAGATTAGCTATCAATATGCTGGCATTGTCAACCCTGCGTTACTTTGCTGGGGTTTCCAAACATGAGTACTCTCCTGGGGTATTTGCACACTCCAATACAAAAATGTTTATAGTGTTACTATTATGTAAAATATAGTCATACTGCTGGTTTAGGATATATCTACAATCCCTGTTGAACAGTTTGAATCACTTGTAGCTGGTTGATATTAGTATAAAATAATACAATAAAATAAATTATAAAACTAAGGAAAAATTACTAAAAGTTAAATTCAGATCACATTTATTTTGAAAATACCCATAGGATACACTTGTTTGTATGACTTTTTAATATATATGATGAATATTAACATTAAATAATATTACATAATAGGCAAATCTTCCTTACAAAATAAATCAAATCAAAGCTTGAACTAAAGATATAATTATTTATTGAAAGGAAACTTATAAATTTGTTACATAAACATAAGCATAGTTTCTTTATCAAAAGTAAACACAAAAATGCTCATGAGTTGAAATGAACAAAAAATGTGAGCTTATTATGTGGCAATAAATTTGTTACATAAACATTTTTTTTTTTTTTTTATCAAAAAGTAAACAAAAAATGTTTCCATGAATTGAAATTGAAAAAAAAAAATGTGAGCTCATTACATACCATTACATTTACTCTGATTCACCACTTACTCCTACATTCTCACAATCTATGCAACTCACAGTCATCTTACTGTGATCCCTGCAAACTTGTTTCCTGCATGTGCTACATACTGTTTTCACCTTTCAATCCTTTGACCTGGCACAAAATACACATCTCTTTGCCTGGCATTGTAATGAGTGTGAGCTTGTTGAGGATGTTGCATCTGCAGTTTCTGGGAACCGTCTTGCAATCTCTGTTCTGAGACCTTTTGGCAGGCGGATGTTCTGGAGTCTCCTCTTTAGAGTGTCTTCTAATAGCATCATGCATACTTTCTTGATGAATTTGCAGTGCTTGAGTTTATTCTGTGGGTTGTGAGCATACAGGACATTCGAATTTACACAGACGATGTTCAGCAGAGCAAAGAACACAGAGGCCAACACCAGCTGTTTCTGGAAACACTATACTTATCCACCATCATGTCAACCACATCTACTCCTCCTTTGGTTGAATTATATAACGTGATGATTTCAGGTTTCTTGTCATCGCCTGTAGCTTGGTCTATCTTGTCATCATGGTGCATGCTACTAAGGAGTACCACATTTTTTCACTCTTACTCTTTGGTATGTATGAGACTAATGTAAGATTGTCTCCAAATCCAAACATGCTGTCCACAGGTGGTTTATTCTTTGTCACCAAGAATTCTGGGGGAATCTCCTTCATGTTTTTTTTTTCGGAGGGTTCCCACAGCAGTCAACTTATGGTCATGAAGTAGTGATTCCACTAGTGGATAGCTGGTATACCAATTATCAAATGTTACATTTCTAGCTGACCCAGAGATGTCAGAAATAAGTCTTCTGACCACGTCCTGTGATGAATTGTACTGCTTGTCAGCCTTGAATGGCCTATCTGACTGTGATCTGGCATATATTTCCATGTTACATACTTAGAAAGTTTTTTCATCACACAGTGCATGTATTTTGATGCCATATTTGGCTGGTTTACTGGGTATATATTGCCTAAAGGGATAATGGCCCCTAAAGACTACAATTATTTCATCTGTAGTCACAAATTCTGATGGGGTGTAGTTCTTTTTTGCAATTTTCTACAAACATCTTAAATATTTGCCTAACTGGGGCAAGCTTATCCATCTACTTTCTTTCCTTGCTTGTTGCTTTGTCGTCAAATCGTAGACAACATAATTGAAAACAAAAGCGATCTAGTGACATAGTCAGCCTGAACACCTCAATGCCAGTACCATTCGCTTTCCAAATATCAGCAAAGTGCAACCTGGTAGCATGATATAAGTACCAGCTAACATAAGCAGTCCAATCAGCACCTTCATTTCAAAAACATCAGTGTCTTTTGTTCTGTAGGGCTGAGTATAGTTCCCTTTCTGCATATTGATCATCAACTTGGTATGTTCTACTAATAAAACAATTATTTCTGGCATGATGAAGACTCTCCAAAAGTCTGCAGGAGAATTGGCATTTAGAGCTGGTTGTTTTAGTCCTGGTGTAAATTTGATAACATTGCTAGAACGGGTACGACCTAGTAATTTAGGAACATTCTTCTTCCACCATGTTGTTTTTATCTTTTCCCTTCCATCCATCAATTTTTGGCTTTTTCTTTTGGGGCTGGTCCGGTAGATCATCTGGGTCTGATTCATAACATTCAGAATCAGGAACATGCAGATCCTCTTCCAGGTAATTTTCTCCATCTTCACTGTCAAAGGCAGGAACATCCCCTCCCACGCTTTCTTTCATCTTCTGAGCTACTCACTTCTGCTTTATCCAACATCTTCTGAATCCTCTTCATCTCTGCATTGTAATCCATCTTGTGTCTGAAAAAAATGAAAAGATGGTACATTAGCTAAACTAATAGTTACAAGAATGAAGGAGTAATAAATTGTAAATGAAATAATAAATCCATTCATAATGATAAAAAAAAAAAAAATCAGTAAGCATAGCATTTTATTCCATATTTATATTACAGAGTAGGCTACTGATATATAATATGCACTTTTATCTTCACATTTTCATTTCCTGTTGGAAAAAAGAGAATATATAAATCATAAAAACATACCTTCATTAGTCTAGGGTGACTGAACACCCCAGAAGGCCAAACAGACGTCTAACTCTCAGGAAAACTGAACCACAACTGCACCATATTACATGTGTCACACGCTTGATGAGTCAGAAGAGTACTGGGAGGGAGAAGAAAAAAAAGTTGCCAACTAGGAATTAGGAGCACTTAAGCAAAATTGGAGTGCCAAAACATCCCAGGGAAGTAATGTAGGGTTAATCCAGCATATTTTCAGCTGCCTGTGTTCTCTATTTTTTAAATATGCTGTGGTTGTGTGATTAGTTAACTGTGTGCAGCTGCAAACAGCACTAAAATCTTAGTATGGTACCACTCTTGTGTGCACAATAGTGAGAAGACATCAGAACATTTACCAGGTAATTTACAGTATATATCTTACATACCTTAAACCCCACTTAAGTCAGAACTAAATATCTCAGATATCAGATAAGTCGGAGGCCTTCGTGCCCTCTGATGATTGTCAGATATCTTGGATTGTCAACCAAGATATACAAGGAAAGTTGGACACATGATATCTTGGATTGTTCTCCTAGATATGAGGGACAATCAGACATTGGACACATATCCAATGTACTGTTCTACTGTAGAGCATTACATTTTATACTATCCTGAGTTGTCCAAATGAAGGAATAGGAGAAAATAAACCACCTTCTGAAATGACCTTTGGTTTTAACACAATTACATGAACAGAAGAAACTGTGTTGAGGTGTTTGAAAGAGGCGAGTGTGGGGGATGCTGTGATGCAGTGAATGCAGCCAGTGCTCTTCAAAAATTTTTTTTTTTTTTTCAATATGTGTACCAGAAAAGATGGATATATACTTAAAATATTAAATATGAAATACATAATTTGAATATCAAATATTAATATTTTCCCCTGTACAGGGCATAATACATAACAATGTGATGTTTAGATTAGTATGCGCTTTGGAAACACTGCCCACTCTCTGTACAGCCTTTGTTCTGCTGCATCATGCACAACTGGTGTTGCTGCCTGACTCCTGTTGTCTTCATGATAGCTTCTAAGGCTACATTTAGTTTTCCCCTGATAACTAAAATTTTTGTATATCCTTGTTGGCATTCTCCCCCCAGTTAATTTGACATAGACAGGAATTACTGAATTATCAGCATCTATATAGAGTTATATAGACATCTAATTTGCTATTCCTCTGTTGTTTATGGAGTATGTTAGGATAGAGAACAAGAGTAATTTATAGTGATAACAGTACCAAAACATACTCTTTGTGCAAGTGTAAAAGTCATACCATCAAGTTTTATATTAGATTTTTCATATTATCGATATTTACTTGAAAAATTAGTATTACTCTGTCTGTGGATTATGCTACCCTAGAAATTGAGTAATTTTGATGGCTAAAGCGATTCTGTACCACACTGCCAGTGTGATACACACTTTTTTTTTTTTTTTTTTTGTGATCAATGTTTCATGCTAGCTATGACTTCATATGAAGAAGGAAGGGGAATTTGTGGCATAAAATGCAAACATAGCACAATAACAATAAGAGAAAAGTAGGAGTGTTGTGAAAGCAGGACTGTGGTGCTTTTTGTTCATCATCTGAGTGAAGCTTATGGCACAGGATCATCAGCTGTGTAGAATATAAAGAAGTAGCAGAAAGGGTTGAAGCAGTTCTTTGCTGTTAGCGATTCAAACAAACAGATACACATATGAAACAATGAAAGATGAAAAGAGAACATATCATGATGCAGTAGTTTTGAGGCCAAATGAGTGATGGTGGATATATCTGGCACAGTGATGATGGAACAAGTTAAGGTGCTTCAAAGAGAGTTTGATTTAGAACAGCAGTGAATATACTGAAGGATAGTTGCAGATGTTCTAGAAGCACCAATGCATTTGATTGTGTAAAGTTTGTGGAGAAAAATTATTATTGAATGAGAAAGGAGCAGCGGAATACACCCATGAGTTTACCAGGCTTGTTTCCTGTTTCCCATTTCATGATATTTGTGTTTAATTTACATTTTGTACATTAGCAGCTTCATTTTATTTGAAAACATTCTCTGGCACACCAGACACACTACTTAAGTCTTTAAACATATTGGGAAGTATATTAGAGGTGTAAAGGGATAAACCTCAGTTAATATGGGATAGCAGCTAATTGGGGATGACTCCAGAACTAAGGTTGCCAATGTATTGATAGTCAACCTGTATTTATCCTACATACAAAGGAACAAGGTTTGTATGTTTTGTTAATATTACTCCAGTAATTGATATATACAGTGGAACCACAGCTCTCAAACTTGATTTGATGCTGAATGCTGTTTGAAATCCAAAATGTTCAGAAACTGGAACTATTTTCCTCATAGAAATCAATATAAAATGGATTAATCCATTCCCAGGCACCAATTCACCCTATCTTAGTGGCTTATGACAGACACTCCCACTGCCAAGATGGCCACTCCACATCTCCAGATCAGAAATTATTTATCTAGATGGGACATATTGAAATAATTTAGTGACTGAATTCATTAGAAGATATTGTTTAGACCGTACAAGTATTTTCTTTTTCTCCGATATAGTGAGGGAAGCCTTACAGAGTGACATAGAGGGGAGCAACCCACTTACTGCCAAAACAAAGGTGACCATAATGCTCTTGCTGCAAGGAAAAAGCAGTTGTACAGCAGTGATGGCATTGTGGGTCATCAAGAGAGCCACAAGTGGCTCAGAATTACTCCCAGATCACAAAAACTGTTTACTTCGACGCTCTTCAATGAGATCACATTTACCTCATTTCAAAGACTGAATTACTGTCTTACCCACTGTGTCTTTCCTCCAAATACATAAAAACGAAGGAAGTGTTTATAGAAACTACAAATTAGTAATAAATGGCAGCTTTTACTTAGTTTTTAATATCTGAAATCAAGTAACTTTATTTGAGAACCAACTTAAGGTATGGCAACTGAAGTAATTATGAGTTCATAATTTTATTGAAAAGGGAGGCATTCAGTAACCAAGGTTCCACTGTATTTATGTATTTACAATTATTTATATATTTATTTATTTATTTAATATTTTATTTTGTTTAATTTCCTTTTATCTTAACTTGTGTATATTTATTTTCATACTTTTATTAATTTTGCTATCTATCTGGTTTTGCAATCCCACACAGGATGGCCCAGACAAAAGCACCACACACTCTTATGCACATCATTCCCACTCTTACCCAGTCATGAGGGGTTAAAACCCACTTTCTCTTTATGGTGTCCATTGAACAAAGCAAAAAATTATTTTTACCTAAATCTAATTTATTCTCCTTTATTTATATTTTTGTTCATTTAATTTATTTACTGTTTTTTCTAGTGTCGGAGACACTTTTTCCTGAAAATAAGCATAAAATACCTACCATGTGTCCTGAAACCGAAAGGTTACACATTTCACTGGCCAATTCTAATCTGGACTTCTGTATATTATCTCTCGGTGAATTATATAAATTATACTTAGTTCAAGCAGTAGATAAAAATATATATATATATATTATTAACAAGATTACCATAATCACCAACTCATTGCCCACTGTTATCTTGATTCATTCTGTAATGGTTCCAAAAATTCAAAGAACGTGGCCAGGTCATTGTTGGTCAACAGTTGTCTTGTTAACCTCTTTGGTACAGCAAGTCAAAATGCATGCCACACATCATATCCGGGATTTCTATATGCATACCAAACTTTAAAACTCCATCACTGACATTCACATAACTAACCATAATCATAACATACTATGTATCAGAATATCCAGAATGATTCCATTGTGCCTTACACACCAATATTCAGTCAAAAATAAATTGCAATTTATATTTTACTCACTAGTCTTTATCAGAGGGTGGTGGCGATGGAAGATTGTAGTCTTCCTCCTCTGATTGATAAAATATGAGTGTTGAGTGACTTGAGTCAAACGTGTTTTTGGCAGCTGGTGGCAGTGGGGGTGACGGTGATGGATGAGGAGGCTTGGGAGATAGAGGAGGGGGTGAATGTGAAGAAGGTGGTGGTGGTGTTGGTGAGGGTGAGTAGTGAGGGAAAGAAATGATGGGTGATGGTGGGAGAGAGGGAAGCTGAGAAAAAAAAAAAAATATAGCAAGGAGAGGTGAAGATGAGCAGGGGGAGGAGAGGCAGGAAGGTGAGAAAGATTGATGATGTGGAGAGGAATATGGTGAGGAAGGTTTGTGGGGTGAAGAGAGTGCAGATGGGATCTACGGGGTGAATGATCACATCACCTCACCAACTGTAAGCACATGACTGACAGTCTGACACAAAAGAAAAATTATCATGTGGAAGTCATCGTTTTCTATAAATAAAGTTGCCAGTTGTTTTATTTTTTGTATGATTTACTGATCATTCTTTTCGTAATTCTCATTTTATCATAACTATGATCAGTATTATCTATGTGTCCATTTTTCATCTTTTTTCATCTTCATATCAGTGAATTTTTTTAATCTTTCTTGTGCGAGAAATTACTGTACCAGCTGAGAGAGAGAGAGAGAGAGAGGTGACGGCCACCTCGCATGTGTGTAGACGTTGTCATCTGCTAAATTATACTGTAATATTTTGGCAATAAGTGAAATAATAACAAATAGAAAAACGTACCAGTACTATGATAATAGAACAAAAGCAAAACACAACCGCTGCCAAACATTTTGCTTTGTTACACTCATTCTCACCACCCATCCACCTCTTTTCTTGTGAATGCTTGTGAGGAGGAAGGGAGAGAAAAGACCAAGGTACTAGATAATAGAGGGTAAAGGGGAGATAATAGAGTTATAGGGAGAGACTGGTTGAGAAAGAGGTATATAAGTAATGTTCATTGTAGCAGAACAATTTTGTACAATGAAATAGAGACATTTCAATATCTCCACAGATGATAGTTTCACATGAAACTCTCTCTCTCTCTCTCTCTCTCTCTCTCTCTCTCTCTCTCTCTCTCTCTCTCTCTCTCTCTCTCTCTCTCTCTCTCTCTCTCTCTCTCTCTCTCTCTCTCTCTCATTTCAAGATAACAGAAAGAAGGAAAAAAATAAAAGCAGAAACAGATGAGAGGAGTGGGGAAGGGAGGGGTGGGATGGCATGATACATGACCAAAGGTACGAGTAAGTATGTACTGGCAACTTGATGGGCGAGAGGTTTCTACACTCACAAGTATCATATTTTCCCTCACTTTATTTGTGTTATTTTATGGTAGAAACCATGGATATTTGACTACCAGTGGTATAAACCGTCTGCTAAGATCCACTATGAGTGTGTGAAATTACCTCATATTCTGACATTAGAATAATATTGGGAGGAATGTAAAACACCATATCATATCTGGCCAACATTCTGAAAGACTTCGTACTATATCTGATTAGAAATTAAACACACACTGGTTCAAATGACCATGACGCAGTATGCATGTCACTCGGATATGCTACAAGAGATGAAATGACGCATATGCTGCATCATCGTGCCGAAGGGGTTAATATTGTGTGATGTTGTTTATTTATGTTTTGGGATTGTTTGTTTTATTATTTATTATTTTTGCTTTATTATCTTTTATCATGTTTATTATTTTTTCAAAATTTTGATTGATAAAATTGGAGTGCATCCTCAACCACAATGTATCCAACAATGAGAAATACTGTTTTTATTTATTTTGTTATTTTTTATTATTATTATTATATTTTTTGCTTGTTTATTTATTTATTTATTTTATTTATTTTTTTTAGTATCATAGCAGGTTTGGACATGGCATGAGCTGCATGATAGATTGAAGCAAAAGTTAAAAATGGAAAATAGAGCATATGAAATAAAAAAAGCCTAAAAGTGAATGTGCTTAAAACAAGTAATGATTTCAGTGGAAGGTGCCACTGTTGTAATAACTAGAAGTGCATGGCTCTGCTCAGACTGCAGAGAGAGTGTTTGCCTTATTCTCTTTTATTTAGTGTATCTACATGGCCCATGGGTTCATGAAAGATGAAGTGGGATTAGAGGCAGTTTGCATAATGTCAGGGCGTTTGAAAGCACAACACATGGTAGGAAAATTAGGAAAGACAGACAAAAGGAGGTTTTTTTTTTTTTTTTAATGACTGGCACCGTTTGCATAGTGTCCCACATCGTTTCATAAATTTCCTCATCATCCATCATCTCTTACCATACCTCACCATCCAATACAGCACCATTTGCATAGTGTCCCACATTGTTTCATAAATTTTCTCATCATCCATCATCTCTCACCATACCTCACCATCCAATACACTAGCCATGAATTGGAAAAAAAGATGTGAGGACAAAATACACATTTACACAGTTCTAGATGTGGCAGTATTGTGCCACTGCACTGTTGTATCATGCCAGATGTGAAGGCAAAAACACACATCCACACAGTTCTAAATGCTGCAGTGCTGTGCTGTTGTACTGCTGCATCACACTGGATGTGAGGACAAAAAGCACACACACAGTTTTAGATGCAGTGGTGCTGCACCACTATATCATGTGGCATGTGAGGACGAAGCACATATTCACACAGTTCTAGGCAGCGAGGCCAGAATAAATAAGCGATTTTCAGTGTCAGCAATACCCCAGGTTTTGTGATCATTGAGTTTCATGTTATGCTTTTAGGGTAAAGCAAGCACGAAACTTGAGAGGATACTGTATAATCACTATGAAGGAGGTAATTTTTGTGTATTTCTCATGTTTTAACTAATCTTTTTAGGTTCCCAAGGAACCAGTTAATTTTTTTCCATAGGTTCCTTAGTCTAAATAAAAAAAAAAAAAAAAATTGGTCTATGAACATTAACTGGAATAAATTAGATTCATTATTGCAGAGCCCACTGTGTTTATATTAATTTTTGGCACTATACCATTTAAACTACTCCCATTTAGCAGGGATAGAATATTTCCTGCAGCATTGCCACTGCTGAAGTGCTTTGTGGAAGCCTTTTACTTCCTCTATGGTATCAAAATGGTGTCTACATCAGCTGTTACTTCATCTTTTGGGAAGAGATGCAGAAATGTGATCATGTTGTGGTCAGTGATTTCTTTATTTAATTAAAAAGCTCATTAAAAAGTACATTGTTGCCATAAAATGTTTTGTTGGTCTTGTCCTGTAGTTCAGGTAATTTTCACTGAATATCCTCACCTCAAGATATGGCAGTAGAACTAGCCCTGGGAAACAAATTTATATTAAACAATCCTACAAATGTCAAATTATTTCCACATTTTGGGGAATTGAGCTTGTGGAAAGTTCTTGTAATCTCTTGTTATTTTCTGGAGATGTCCTGCTTTTCTTGAAGTTCACAAGTCATTCAAAGCACAGCTCATTTCTTCATTGTTACACACATGCTGAATCATCTCAGAAGTCTTCATTGTAGGTTTATTAAACTGGACACATAATTTTCAGTTAACTATGTGTATTAGTTAGCAGTCCATGATAAAATAACAAACGTATTTGTGCACATGACCATGATACTCCTGCATCACAACTCACAATACACAGCATGTGCATCCCTTTACTGCCATTTGTTGACATGCTCTGGCCTTGGTGTTAGAGTTTTTTTTTATACTATCTCTTACTTATGATTATGTACATTGGTATGTTGCCATACACAAGTAATTTGCCAAATTTCACAGCATACAAGATAAGTATTCCTTCAAAGCAAGTTGTAGACTGTGGGGATTTCCAGATCAATCAAGATCACTGCCTCCTCCTAGGAGTAGGCAGTAGGCACATGCCGAGACGATAATTACTCCCAGTGAGGTCTAAAGCACTGGATCAGGGGGTGCTGTGAACTTATCATTAAACCCAGCTGTGACCTCACTAAATGTTTCCCTTTGTGTCTTACAACACAAGGGGGCAGTCACAGCCTGCCCTCTAAAGACAACTCTCTTCCTCCACACAAAACTACAAGCACCCTTCACTCAAAATTTCAAAATTATCATGGCAACTCCTACACTAGCCTTGGAGTCCCCATCTGGGGGGGGGACCACAAATTTCCCCAGGCTGGACTGCCCTTCTGACAACGACCCCAAGTGTCTTGACACCCCCTCAACTTTTTCTTCATTAACTTCTGCAACATTCATGGTCTAAGATCTAATTTTCAATCTGTAGAACACCACCTCTCCTCTTCTAAACCTCATCTTCTTTTCCTCACTGAAACTCAGGTGTCTGAGGCAACTGACAGTAGCCCCTTTCCTGTTCCCTCCTATTTTCTCTATCCTCATTTTCGATCTAAAACTGGATGTTGCGTTTATGTGCGCAACGACTTAATCTGCTTTCGTGCCCACGCTCTTGAATCTTGTGAGTTTTCCATCATCTGGCTAAGACTACAGAGTCACTCTCCAACTAAATTAATCTCTGCTGTATACCTCTCACCTAACTCTTCTGACTATAAGAAACTCTTTGAGTACTTAACTTCCAAAGGAGAGCACATTCAGACTCTCTTCCCTTTTGCAGAGATCTCCATTCTTGGAGACTTAAATGTTCACCACCAGCTTTGGCTTTCCTCTCCCTTCACTGACCATCCTGGTGAACTAGCCTTCAACTTTGCTATCCTCCACAACCTAGAGCAATTGGTGCAACACCCTACTCGTATTCCTGACCATCTTGGAGATACGCCCAACATCTTGACCTTTTCCTGACCTCTAATCCTTCTGCTTATGCTGTCACCCTCTCTTCTCCATTAGGCTCCTCTCATCACAATTTCATATCTGTATCTTATCCTATCGCACCAATCCCTCCTCAGGATCCCCCTAAGCAAAGGTGCCTCTGGTGTTTTGCCTCTGCTAGTTGGGGGGACCTGAGGAGGTATTTTGCTGATTTTCCTTGAAATGACTACTGCTTCCGTGTCAGAGACCCGTCTTTGTGTGCCGAGCGCATAACAGAGGTGATCGTGTCTGGCATGGAGACATACATTCCTCACTCTTTTTCTCGACCTAAATCTTCCAAACATTGGTTTAACACAGCTTGTTCTCATGCTATACATGATAGAGAGGTGGCCCACAAAAGGTACTTAAGCCTTTCATCACCAGAATCTCATGCACTTTATATTTCTGCCCAGAACCATTCCAAGTCTGTTCTCCAACTAGCCAAAATCTCATTAATTAACAAAGTGTCAAAATCTTTCAAGATCTAACTCCCCTCGTAACTTCTGGCATCTAGCCAAAAATATCTCCAATAACTTTGCTTCTTCTTCTTTCCCTCTTTTATTTCAACCAGATAGCACCACTGCTATCACATCTATTTCTAAAGCTGAAGTCTTTGCTCAAACCTTTGCTAAAAACTCTATCTTGGATGATTCTGGGCTTGTTCCTCCCTTTCCTCCACCCTCTGACTACTTCATGCTACCTATTAAAATTCTTCACAGTGATGTTTTCCATGCCCATGCTTCACTAGCCTAAACCCTCGGAAGGCTTATGGACCTGATGGGGTCCCTCCTATTGTTCTCCGAAACTGTGCCTCAGTGTTTGCACCTTGCCTAGTCAAACTCTTTCAGCTCTGTCTGTCAACATATACCTTTCCTTCTTGCTGGAAATTTGCCTACATTCAGCCTGTTCCCTAAAAAAGGGTGACCATTCTAATCCCTCAAACTACCTTCCTATTGCTTTAATTTCCTGCCTATCTAAAGTTTTTAATCTATCCTCAACAGGAAGATTCTTAAACATCTATCACTTCACAACCTTCTATCTAATCACCAGTATGGGTTCCATAAAGGCTGCTCTACTGGTGATCTTCAGGCTTTCCTTACTGAGTCTTGGTCATCCTCTTTTAGAGATTTTGGTGAAACTTTTGCTGTTGCCTTGGATATATCAAAAGCTTTTGATAGAGTCTGGCACAAACCTTTGATTTCCAAACTACTCTCCTACAGCTTCTATCCTTCTCTCTGTAGCTTCATCTCAAGTTCCCTTTCTGACTGTTCTATTGCTGCTGTGGTAGACAGTCACTGTTCTCCTAAATCTATTAACAGTGGTGTTGCTCAGGGTTCTGTCCTGTCACCCACTCCTATTATTCATCAGTGACCTTCTAAACCAAACTTCTTGTCCTATCCACTCCTATGCTGATGATACCACCCTGCACTACTCCACGTCTTTTCATAGACGTGCAACCCTTCGGAAAGTAAACATTTCATGCAGGGAAGTCACAGAATGCCTGACTTTTGTTCTTTCTTAAATTTCTGATTGGGGCAGGGCCAACTTTGTATTGTTCAATGCCTCAAAAATTTAATTCCTCCATCTATCAGCTTGACACAACCTTCCAGTCAACTATCCCCTCTTCTTCAATGACACTCAACTGCCTCTCTCTTCTACACTGAACATCCTCAGTCTGTCCTTTACTTATAATCTGAACTGGAAACTTCACCTCTCATCTCTAGCTAAAACAGTTTCTATGAAGTTATGCATTCTGAGACATCTCTGTTAGTTTTTCTAACCCCCACCAGCTGCAAACTTTGTACAAGGGCCTTATTCGTCCATGTATGAGGTATGCTTCACATGTCTGGGGGTGGTTTCACTCATACTGCTCTTCTAGACAGGGTGGAATCAAAAGCTTTTCGTCTCATCAACTCCTCTCTTTTAACTGACCGTCTTCAGCCTCTCTCTCTCACCGCCGTAATGCTGCATCTCTGGCTGTCTTCTATCGTTATTTTCGTGCTAACTGCTCTTCTGATCTTGCTGACTGCATGCTTCCCCTGCTCCCAAGGCCTTGCTGCACAAGATTTTCTTCTTTCTCTCGCCCTTATTCTGTCTACCTCTAATGCAATAGTTAACCAATATTCTCAATCATTCATCCCTTTCTCTGGTAAACTCTGGAACTCCCTGCCTGCTTCTGTATTTCCACCTTCCTATGACTTAAATTCCTTCAAGAGGGAGGTTTCAAGACACTTATCCTTCAGTTTTTGACAACTGCTTTGAACCCTTTTCTGAGACTGGCATCTCGGTGGGCTTTTTTATTATTGGATTTTTGTTGCCCTTGGCCAGTGTCCCTCCTACATAAAAAAAAGTAATAATGTTGTATCTCATCAAGTATATATCATATTTGTCAACATCAGTATTGGTTTAAAATAACTAAAAATGCAAAAATCACCCTGTAACTACTGAACACTATTGTGGATGAGAACTTGGGCACAGAATGTAGAATGATTAGGCAGTGGTGTATGGCTGGGCAGCCTCTCTGATGGTGAATGGCAATAGAGGGGCTGCACCTGCAGTTTCCACTTTGTTGCTTGCAAATTAATTCTTTCTTCAATTTTAACCCATACAGTGTCATGCTTTGTCAGAGATAGGGGTCATGTCAGGTTGCATTTTCTCATAATTTTATTTACCTTGTAAAATGAGAAAATACCGAATTGTTTCATTATATATATATATATATATATATATATATATATATATATATATATATATATATATATATATATATATATTACTCCCATTCCATGAATGGAAGTATGGGTATCATATGATTTTGATTCTTGGATTTTTTCCCTTCTCAGAGCTCACATTATCAGACTGGGGATGTGGAATTTTATATTTATATTTCTCTAACTTTTTTTTCTCCTTTTACATACACTTTCTACAACCCTATAGTGTGTGTAATAAATAAGTAATTCTTTACATTACAAATACCTATAAATAAACAAGAAATGTACCTTCAACAAAATAGTTGGATCTGCATCTGCTAACACCCCTCGGCTCAAGGCTGTGGTTACTATACCCGTAGCTCTCAAAGAACAGAACATACTATGGATTTTGCTACTTTCAGTTTTCCTTTCTGATTATTCTGGTCTCGTTTCCTATTCTTGTGTTTTGCTGATTATAAATTTGAGAAATAACCTTCTAGGAGAAAGTAACTTACATTTTTATCTGATGATTTTTTGGGAAACACAGCCCTGTTTAGTCAACTCCACTCAACATTGAGAGTGTGCCAAGACATTTATAACAAAAAAATTATCCCTCTCCAATACCATAACTTTCAATTTCATTTGATATTATATGAATGATGATGTAGGCATAGAAAAAGAAAAAATAACCAAATATGTTTCAGTTCCTACTGAAGTACTCAGTCCATAATAACTCTGAGACCAAAAGATAGATATGTTTATGAAAACCTTCACTCCTGACTTGTCAAAATATTCTTTGTTACTGTTAGTGACAAGTTTTATATATATATAAAAAAAAAAAATAAATAAATAAATAAATAGAAACTGAAGAGCATAAAATGGCTCTAAAAGAAAATCATATACATACATACTAACACTTCCCTAAGAGGTATATATATATATATATATATATATATATATACTAAACACCGTACATGTTACGGTAATTGACTTCCTCTCTCTACTTTTTCTAGCACAATAACAATTTCTTCAGAACAGTTTTGATGCTGTTCAAGCTGACACTGAGATCTCCACATTAAGTTCAAAAGGTTATAAAAAATTGGAACAGGAGTATATTTTGTCTTGCCTGAGGTAGCCACCACTTACAATGTTTTAATTACTGTGTGCCAAACTAATATCAGCTGATTAAGGTTATGCATTCTTGTATACTCTGATTCACTTTCTATTTGACTTTCCATACATCCTTCATACCTTTCTCCTTTCCTCATCATTATCTATTGTTCCCGTCTATATGTCTTCACTTCATGTAGTGTGTGTGTGTGTGTGTGTGTGTGTGTGTGTGTGTTGTCTTATTGTGGAAACAAAAAGTACAGAGAATGAGATCACCATTGCCCTCATTCTGCCACTTTTAGTTGCCTTTTATGATGCACAGAGAATACAGTGGCAAGAATATTTAAAAATGGTTGCAAAGTGAAAATACAGTAGGGTACATGACAATGAATAAGATTTGTTCCAATGTAGCATTTGTTGTGGCAGATGTGCATTATGGTGACTGAAGAACCTATGGAAAAAAATTGATTGGTTCCAGAGAATCAGAAAATAATATAAAAACTTCCACAGTTAAAAAAAAAAATACATGAAAATGAGCACACTTGCACTACTACATTTGAGATAACATAACAAATATGTATAGTGCCCTAAATTTGTTTGGCTGCTACTGATGGAGGTGCAGCAAACTGAATGTTTATGTCATTAGTTCGTGGGAAGTGGTGCTGCTGGTGGATAGATGAGCACCAGCTCGCACAGCTGGCAAGTTAGTCTTGCGATTTTTGGCTCATTTTTCCGATTAGATTTTTATTAAAATTTCAGTGCTCGCATGAGTGACAAGTTCGTCTTGCCAGTTTTGGTTCGTTTATTCCAATTAAATTTTTTATTAAAATTTCAGTGCATTATGGCAGCTGTATGTTATAACGACTGTGTTGTCGCATACCCTACTGTACTGGCTTGAGGAATATCATGTTCATTACTACAAATACTTATTTTAATGGTTGGAAAGCCAGTGTAATGTGAATTACAACTTTTTATTTATTCATTTATTTTTAGGTCTTTACCTTTACATAAATTATGTTGTGAATTACACTTTTTTTCTTTTTCAGAAAAATACTTCTGGACTCTCTTCCAAAACCAAGGGAAGTGATGATGAGGCAGAGGACGAAGATGAAGATGACCTAGACCAGTACAGAATCTCTCCACAGAAAAGCAAAGAAACACCGGTGACATCTGGCATAGGAAAATTGAAAGAGATAACTAATGGGCATATTGGAACTGATGTAGAGAAAAATTTTAATATTCTTAGTAATATGGATCAAACAAAAGGAGAGGCCTCAAGTGTAAGTGAAGCAAAGTGTCTAAATAGCTAATTTTGCTCTTAAAGTAATCATATCCATATTTTTCAAATGTTACAGGAGATAAGTTTCATATACTAAATGGTTTATAGAAATAGTACAAATGTGTGTTGTACTCAAGTTAGATCATTAATACTTTAAGCTACTTATATTTATTTTATTTTATTTTTTTACTTTATTTATTTATTTTTCTTATTTATTTGTTTTTATTTATTTTTTTTTTATTTATTTATTTTTATTTATTTATTTTTTTTTTTATTTTTTCATTTATTTATTTTGTGTGTGTGTGTGTGTGTGTGTGTGTGTGTGTGTGTGTGTGTGTGTGTGTGTGTGTGTGTGTGTGTGTTGACTCAACCCTCTGCTGTCATGGCTAATTGGTAACACTATTGCAGTGTGATGATGAAATTGCAATAATATTATTAAAGAATTACTAAGAATTATTAAAGTTGGGGTTCTGTTATCAAAAAATCCATATTATGTACTTCATTTTACTAAATTTTGCCACATGACATAGCTGTAATTTTATATTTGGGTACATTAATGAACAGAAAATTACATTCATTACTTACTGCACAAAAAATGGGCATTAGATATATTTGTTACTGCACAATGTACATTTGCCTAGTCTGATCATTACTGATTTTCATAAAATCAATGTAGTGGTGTAATTGTAAGGCTGCAGATATAATATCCTTCAGTACAGTTTTCTACCTTGAAAATAACTGTAAACATCATCTCAACAACTAATGATCTTATGCCCAAATGCCTTGCCCATCCTTTCTCTTGCCTGAGAAAAAGACATGATCTTCATGACATTTATTATGGGTTTCAGAGGTTATGCTGCATTATGCTTTGAGAATCACTCTAACTGATAAATTGGGATCATAAATATAAAGCTTGTTGCAGGTCTTCTGCTAATTTCATCACTATGTTCAAGTAACAAAGGTAGACAATAAAGGCACTTAATTTAGTAAATTGGGGCCATCATAATCAGCAGAAAAACTGCCAAATTCACTGGACCTAATTTTACTCATAGGACTTGGTTTGCTGGAAAATAATCATTGTCATTTGTGTGTTATCAAACCAACTAATGAAATATTAAAAACATTTTTAGCAGGCACCATCAAGCATAGAGCAAGAAATATGGCAAAATCTGCTGAATATTACACATGTTATCTCATGTTTGCGATGTATTATCCCCTTGGGGTGAGTTATTTATTTCCTCTCTGTGTAAGTTTGTATTTAACTTATACTACATGCAGATTTAGAAATACTGTCATATGAAATGAAAAAAAAACATTTTTTTATGCAAAATCTAAGCAGGGCGCTGGTGAAGATTTTCTGTTTACATTGTCTTCCCCAAAATCTTGGTCTATACATCTGCTGTGGTTGATTGCAATAACATACAATGAAAGAAGAACCAAGGAGTAAAAGGATAGGTTGTATATCCAATCAACCACAGCACATGTATAGACCAAGATTTTACAACAGCACTATACTATATTTAACTTTAGGAACATAAGCTCCTCCTTCACAGTGGAGCATCTCCACTCTCACCTTTCATTGGGTAAGGAAATTAAGTTAAATGATGCACTCTACTGTGCTTCATTGTTTCATTACTAACATATCATATATATATATATATATATATATATATATATATATATATATATATATATATATATATATATATATATATATATATATATATATATATATATATATATATATATATATATATATATATATATATATATATATATATATATATATATATATATATATATATATATCATATATGAATGTTATCAGTTCATCATCGAGTAAATATCTTATGATTTGACCACAAAAGTAAATCAAATACATTTTTTCTACATGAGAAAGAGAATGAAGTTAGTCACTCCATAATGCCTGTGACTCATTTTAGGCCAAATATATAAATCTTGACCTGAGGAGATTGGGATTGGTCTGGCCAGACCAGCTTCTTCAGATGAGATAGTGGGGTGGCAGGCACATTGTTGTCATGTCAGTTTATCCACAAATCGTATTGCTTGAAATAACAGTTTTGCATTTTATTTCTTGGTGTATTACTGCTTTCATCGCAGCCTTTGACCAAAAGAAGATATACAACAACAGAATATATCATGAATTCAAATGGGGAACAGTGTAGCAAGAAATGGCAACACAGGGTAAGGCAGGCCAAGCCAAGGCAGGGATGTTCAAGGTCAAAATGTAAATATATCTTTTTTCTGAGGTGATTATCATTAACATGTGGAAGACAGCATCCGGAGGTCACCAGATTCAGGGGAAACCTTCCATCATGACCCAGGAAGCCATCATCCAATAGAAATTAATCAAGGACCTGATATTTCTCCACCTTGTGGGTGGGGTATATGTTTCTAAGGTATTTTGAGTTGAGTATACAAATTTGTACTTTCTGCCTCAAATCAACCAGGATTATTTTGGTGTTTTTGAAGAAGTTGGTGTGTGTGTGTGTGATATCAGCTGGTCCTTTCATCTAAGCACAGTTTTGGCTGTCAATGTCTCCCTTAATGAAAAGTAATACTCAATTCTTTTTGGGACATGCCAGATAAAGTATTACTCCATATGGAAACCAGTGAAAAATATTTCAAACTAAATATGTAGCAGAAGACTAGAAATAAATTTGAAAACACTGACAGGTTAGTTGTGAGTATTTAACTCACAATAACTGTTAAGTATAGGGTATATCAGTGAATCATGTGGACAGTATTGTCATAAACATTTAGGATTAATGTTATATATATATATATATATATATATATATATATATATATATATATATATATATATATATATATATATATATATATATATATATATATATATATATATATATATATATATATATATATATATATATATATATATATATTTTTTATTTATTTATTTTTTTTTATAGGTACAGTACATCAAGATGTTTCACGAGAGAGGTTTTTAGAATATGCATCTTCAGAGAATTAGGGAAGCATTTACCATGTTTTACACCAAAGCAGCTAGTAACCATCAGCAACTCAGTCCATTCTGAAGACCAAAATTGACACTTGTAAGATCTACTGATCTGTCAGATACATGAAGATATTGATCAGGACATCATTGTGACATAACTTTTTTGGCTCCACCTCCACAGAGCACCATCTCACAAAAGCACAGTTGGATAACATAATAGGATAATTGTGACCACAGCAAGCCTAGAAAACGGAAATTTATACCATGGTTATATTGAAAACTGGTGTTCAGTGGCTGCTTAGCCTAAGACACCTCAATATTCAGATACAATACAAAATTTTCACACCAGTTGTCTGTACACCACAGCTAACTACATCCAGACATATCAAGAGTAAAATGCTGAAAATTTCTCAGTCACTCACAAAAGGCCTCAGAGGGGCTGAAACAGTCTAAGGATGTAGTTATCCTTACAGGAGCTTTCAGCTGTTCTAGTGGATTTGGAATCCCAATAAACATGATACGACAGTTGTAATATTGCAACAATTCTGATGAAATGTGATAGCAGCAGAGGGTTGAGTGTATTGAATTTTTTTATGAAGATCTTTCAGGACAATGAATTTATATATTCATAGAAATGTGTTTCTGTAATTATTCAGCATGGTTAATATTGTATCATGGAATATGGTTTGAGAGAGAGAGAGAGAGAGAGAGAATGTTTTGCAATGAGCCACTCTTTGAAATGAAGATGCTGTACACTGCATATCACAGTGTCACATGTTCACCTAAAAAACACATTTTATTGCCAGGTACTGTTAACATTTTGTTATAAATATATATTTGCAATAGAAAAATGAAGTTTCTGCAAGAATTTTTGAACTCGTTATTTTAACTCCATCATCCCCTTTAGTTGTAAGGTTTTTGCCCTGATGGTATTGTGCCAGTTATATGGTTATACATCATTAACTTTTGTCTCAGAGTCCCTCTTCAGATTTTCAACCACTGATACACTGTCTTTCTCTTGAAGTTATTTAACATGCATCACTGACACTTTATTATCCTCTTTCACCCTTCAGAATTATTTCAGTTACTAACTCATATTACTCTTGCTTGTGGAAGCATCATGTCGTTTCTCATAGACAGTCATGTCCTTTGTAGCCACACATTCCCTTATATATATATTGCTGAACAATTATGTATCAAGATGAAAAAGAGAAAGAGATTGAGGAAAGAAGATCTGTTACTTGTGTTCCATACTTTTAATCCTTTATTTGACCTCCAGTAACACTCCAGAGAACTCATTTCACATACCTTGCATCCATATTTCCTATTCTCTGTTTCACATGTCAATTTAATTATTTATTTATATATTTCAAGCTTAATTTCAACCATGTTTTAGCTTGTGTCCAGAAATTGGTAGTTTCATTCTCTGTAAACTCATTAATTGTATCCAGATTCAAATTTATCTAATTTATCTCCACAAACTCAAACATACTCCATTACTTTTCCAGTTTTTTTTCATATCACTTCTTATGAATTATTTCTTTATTATTGCATTACTAGGTATTGTCATCTCCATCTTTGAGTGTTCTTTATTTCCTTTGCTCTTCAGTGTAAAAATTGCTGCTATCTGCACATTTTACTCAGTCTAGTTTTTTTTCTCGCCATTGTTGTAGCTACTAGAATTATAAATCTGTTATCTGGATATTGCTGTAGTCATAGTGTCCCCAGTACCTATATTTCTTGACTCTACTTTTTTAGGACAGTTGGCTGCTGCCATTTTAAA